>NW_022145612.1:39721575-39981575 GCF_000002235.5 Strongylocentrotus purpuratus | reverse complement strand
CATGCATAAAGCATAAACATTATTTAAAGCGCATCTGTACTAGTGTACAGGAGGGATTAGACTACCCTGCAAGGTCACTGGACATGTGGCTATCTCATCAAATCAGCTCTCAATTAACATAAGAAAAAGAGGGTCATGGGGGACCAATGGTCACCGACTATGGATTGCTTATTATATAGAGGGCGCAAGTAGCTATAAATAGGACAACTTCTTTCAATTTTAGTAGCACGCACAAACCTTCATTTTGGATGATGGGTAGATAATTATTTTTTCAATCTGCCGATTGTGGGTTTTTTTTCCAAACAAAATCGTTACAGTATACATGCCACATTATCGTCAAGTAAAGAAATTAATATTTTAGTTTTCAAACTAATTTCTAAGGTATTAGAGGACATGTGTTTTGCATATGTATTTTTTACGAGATATAAGCAACAAAATTTAGAAATTGATAAAGCTAAAAAAGAAAATTTCGAAAAATATATTTTGTTGTGTTGATATCGTTAAAGTAGGTTTTTGCACAATTTATCCCTCCGCTTTGATGTAATGTATGTTTCAATCAATACCTTAAAATAGTGAAAAACAAACTTTCTAGGTTATGGTAATAATGCTCGCTCTCGTTTTCGTTTCGCCCGTGTTCAGATGCCCCCAACGATAGATAATATGTGCAGTATTTGTTGCTTACGCAAGAGGAGAAAAAGGGCCCCTGTATGGACAGATGCGAAACTCATTTTCACACTGCCATTGCGGCCAATTGGGATGCAACATGATGAAGTATGAAAATGAAGATGAAGATTAAACTTGCTGGAGAGGAATGAAATGAGATTTTGATGGCGTGATCATCCTAGTCTATATCCCATTTTTAAGAAGTCTAGGTTTTGCCATCCTGGTTTGAACGGGATAACAATAGACCGTTTGCGGTAATATTGACATGTTTTGCTGTCCCGTAGCTCGATTGGCAGACACTTAGGAGCTACCTTAACAGTGTTGGTGCTGGGGGCGTCCTTCCAGTTCAAAATTCATTTTATTTCAGCTTCTGGATACATCACTCCTGTCACGGTACATTATCATTGGACTAAACTCTGAAACATTAAAAAAAATAAAAAATAAAAAATTCTGCATTCATGTAAGTTTACAGTTTTTCGATAACAAAAATATAAAGAACAATAAGTATTTTACTGACAATGAATCATAAATCAGCAAATACATATATATATATATATATATAAACTGTTATTTTCATTATAACACATTATACAATTATTTGTGGAAGAAGGACTGTCATTGCCAGCAGATTGCTTGATAATACGACAGCCCCATAATGGATGGATATAAGAAAGGAAACAACTTTTCTTTTTTGGGACTTTTAAAATGGATTGTTTGAAGACTACACATACCTTGAGATAATACAGAAAGATTGAAGGTTTCACTGATAAAGTAATGTGGAGATTGAGTTACATGTTCAGTTTCAGTTAGAAGTGGGATTATTTGCAATTACTGTTGGTAAATTATCAACATTAAAGGTAGTGTATCCCTTTTGCAGCCAACATCAAACTCTGTATAACTTTGCAGTAATTATGAATATGTCAAGAATGTCCTATATGTGAAATTTAAATGTTAGCAGTGTCCTATTATTCAAATTATGCAAGGAAACCGTTTACTTGCTAGACTTCACTGTCAGACACTATTGAGTGACTTACTGACTTCTTCTTTTTTCTTTGGTAATAATATACATAAAATGAGCTGTAAAGGTACATGAGCATTTGTCTACATCAATAGCACACTTCTTGTAATGCCCAAAATTAAATTGATTGAATCTTTGCGCAGCACAAAACGTACGACCATTCGGTACAAGAGTCTGGAAATCAGACTATTACTAAAATGATCGCAATCTCTAAAGTCGATACGACAATTAATGCTCGTTAATTTCCCACTAAAAGACATTTTCAAGCCCTTTCGTTTTGAGGAAAGTTTTAAATTAGTATTATCTTTCAAATGCCGTTGGAATTTAACCTTTGATGTTATTTGTCCTGCAAATGGAACATAGTACATTGTGATATTTTTCTCAATTGGTATTCCGAAGGGTTAATATGTTTAATGATAAAATCTTATATGTGAGCCTGTGAGGTATCAAGGGTCTTTATTGATTTGGAGAAAATGATGTTGATTATCAGAAGATAGTGTTTAGAAAAAAAGAAACTGTAAAGCTTGAGATGGCCCACAAGTTTCGATTATATTGATTAGCAGCTCTTTCATAGAATTTCTTCATACACAGTTTGTTCAAAATATCGTGCATTGCTTGATAATGTTTTTTTTTAGAATAATGAATTTACACTCTGTTTAAGAGCAAAACTATTCGAAAACCTCTCACGTTTGAAATAGACACTCATATTTTGATACATTTCGCTGGGAAAGTTTAAACATTAACTTTCGAGTCACAAGTGCCTCCCAGTTACTGACATTACCAATGCCTTTTTACAGTGGCGGATCCAGTTTTATCAGAAAAGGAGACTGAAATGGAGTTTTCCACCAGAAATAATTTTCAAAAGTCGCGCTCATTCTCTGAAAGTCGTTCGGCGAGGCATGAATATTTTTTCTTCTTCATTTTTATTGTTTTCATCCGAAGGGTGGGATCGACCCCTTAAACCCCTCCCCCTCCTTCACACTCTTTGGATACTTTGCCTCTAAGAGTCTAGGATGACACCGTTATCGTTTCACGGAAGCGGTTGTCTTTTCACCAAGACACCTGCGCGTGTCTCCGTTTAGTATCAGCAAGATAAACTGACCCAAATAATTGCACATCAAACTGGTGCTTTGTCTGTCTCAACGAATTCCCCCATTTTACCTGAGATCTAATTGCAACAACTTCACACTCCCTTAATACCATATCTTGTTCACGTTTTCAGAAAGCACATCAATTTCCGGGGTACGGGGATTCTTGGAAATGCTATTAAACCGTAACCTTAATAAATGAAGTCAAGTCTATGAATAAAATGAATAGGATTGGTGAGTTTCCAATCGTCGGCTACCCGCAAAAGATATTTGTTATGATTTTGTTATGATTTTGTCAATGAAAACGCGTAGCTTTTACTGCTTTCTTGCGCGTATCTGACAAAATGCAGTAATTCTCATGGGACTTTGATCATTCGTAGTAGGTCCATGCTTTGATGACAATCATTTTCTTATATCTTCTCCTCTGTATGATTATGTGGTGATGGTGGTTGGTTATTTTACCTGACTGCTAAGAAAGCATAATTGCTCGTTAGTAAGCAATCAGAGGACCGACGACTTTAGGTCCTCTCCGAGGGACCTGGTAATTAGGATAAAAGCCGTATACCAAAGGGCACTAGCGCATCGACTTGGTTTCGAACCAGGGTCGCTGGATTACTAGACCACTGCTACAACTGAGCTATCGCGCCTCCTCTTGTTAATCTTTGTTGGTATTTGCCTCTTATTCTTTCATTTTCCGTTTACAGGTGTTTCGTTTATTGCCCTTTCTCCCTCCCATTTTCCATTGCTCTTCCTCGTTTTCCATATTTTCGTTTCGTCTTTTATATATTTCATTTATTTATCATTTGTTGTGATCACTATCTTATATTCCCCTGTCATCATTGACTCTCTCTACCTTCCATACTACTCTCATCTTCTTCTGATCTTCCATACTTTCCCCTTTTCCTCACAGTGGTGGCAGGAGGTGGTATTTCCGCCGGTCTCACAGCCCCCCCCCCCCCCCCCCCCCCACCTCACCCACAACCCACACACATACCAACAAACACAAAATCTCCCTTTTAACATTTTATCCAGATGTTTATGACGGTGTTTAAAAAAAAAAATTATACCCCGAAAAGGGTACTGCAAGAATTTGACTGCTGATTTTTTTACCCCACCCAACTGAATGGGTCGTGAAATGACTTATCCGATTCAGGATCGAGAAAAAAAGTCCCTCCCCGATACTTTTCCTTGACATCAGTGTGCCCCCCCCCCCCCCCCCCCCGTCCCATTTTGGAATCCTCTTGCCGCTACTGCAAAGTCATCCATTTTTGCAAGCCGTCTTAATCTCGACCAGTGCTCTTAAATCTAGAAGGAAGAATTTTATAAATAGCTCAACCTATACCATCTACATCATGACTCTTCTATGAGTCAAGACCTGTCAGAAACATTTTTCAGAACATTTAGAAAAATAACTGATGAACACCCAAAGGGCGGAAGATTTGACATCATCACCTTCGACTGCCCCCCTCGACTGCCCCCCTCGACAGACCTTCCCCCGGTGATGGAAGATGAGTCATCAGGTCTGTCAATAAAAGCTTCCATCCCATGTCCTCGTGATCCTTTCTCCCACGACCTGCATTCCAAATAATCTCTCCCTAAAAAGCGCCATGATTAGCCTCCTCTTCAGACGTTGTTGCCTAGTGCTATTGCTTTTATGGCATATATTTATGTTATACGTATACATGACTGTGTAAGGTTGTGTGGGTGTGCGTATGTGTATGTGTATGCTGCACATGTTACAATGCAGGTAGGATGTCTCATGAGGTTGTAAAGACTCTCGTATTTTTTGACCTACATTGTGTAACACAACAGCAACGAGACATTACACACACGTAAACACACTCCTACATACTCAAGGATGTATTACATTTTCACAATTTAATCATTAATACACAGTTTATCGTAAAGATCAAATGTTTTGCTGCATACAAAGTAATTAATGCACTTTCATGTTAATTGTATTAATTATGAAATAGTTCGCAAAGGTTTAAACAAAAATTCAGGCGTTTGGACGGAAGGCCATGCACTGATGCTAAAAAAAAAACTGCCCCTTTTTATGCTAGCTTTCGTGTCGTTGCACTTAATATCAGTTCGGACAAATTCATTTCGATGTCCCTAGTGACCGGAGAGGCGAGCAAGCGAAAAATCAAGCTGTGTGCATTATCAACCATGTAGCCAGGGAATACGACCACTTGCCACCAAGCTAAAATTGTTGATCTTTTTCCTTCGCACTTGTGTCCAGTAGATGGAAGCTTGTTTTGAAATTTAAGACTTAGGGATCTTGTGTCTAATGCGAGAGATCGTGGCAACTGTAAGACTTAAATAATGATTTAACATATTCTTCTCACGTGTTATAACATGTAGTCCCTCCTCCCAATATGTTGTATGTTAACTTAATCATTTTCATGTTAAGCATCATTATGGGGGACGTCGTGGTTTAATGATTTTTTTTCTTCAATTAATTCATACTTCTGTTCGACTGATGCTGTTTATTGAGAAATATGAAAGCTGAGGACTGAAATTGAAGTTTGTGAATAAAAGAGAAAAGAAGGAAAGAGGACTGAGCTTTTAACACGATCAAACTGCCTACTATCAAAAGGGATGTTTTTTTTTATTACCGAATTGATGTTTTGATTTTTGACTTGATTTTTATTTCTGCATTTTTCCACATATAATAATTGAATAACAAAGAACAGTAAGGTATAATATATTACAAAATATACAAACAACGATAAGTTCATGTCAAAATGTTTTCTTAAACATAATTATAAACATATAATAACGAAACTTAATATTTCTATACCATATTATTATAAATTTAAAGTATTATCCGAACTATCTTTAGAAAAGTGCAGGAGACCGCAATTATAAGCGATGCATGACTATGATGGCGGCCTCAAAAAAAAATATCTTAAGGTAAACTTTAAAATGAAAATGTGATTAAACGATCTTTGTGAGTTAGTTTGTGAGTGTGCTGTGTGAGTGTATATATAGTGTGTGTATGTGTGGGTGTGCGTGTGAGCATGTTCGTCTTCCTTCTTTGAAGCTTTGTGTTTATAAGGGAGAGAGGGAGACGCTAGAACAACATTAGAAACCATAATTATGTTATATTTTAATGGAAACCCATACACGAATTCCCCTTAGTCATGTTAATAATTTAAATCATGAATCGAAAAGTGTAATGACGTTTGTTTTTATCACTGTCACGATTCATCGTTATTCATGGACATTGCTTCCAGATCACATTTTGCTTACCAATACAATCCCCTCTGTCTGTGTATTCTTATAATCTCTTTATTATTTTCTTTTCCAACCATTTGTTATCCCCTTTCATTTATTATTTAAAAAAAGATAATCTACATTTCCACCTTTTTCAGACTCAGTACCAGAATGACTTGCGAGTAGGCAAGCAAGCAAGCAAAAACAACAGCAATAAAACAACAACACCTTTACAACAACCAAATAGAACAATCGGAAAATGAATAATTAGATTCGTAATGGAAAATGATTAAAGATAAACTTGAGTTCTGGTAATGCGATTGCATTGTAAAAGAAAAGGTGTGGAATGGATCAGAAAAGTTGATCATATAGCATGTAAGTAATGGTGTGTAATGCAAGGTTCTGGAGTCATCAAAATCATCATAAATTTGGCAGAGTCTTGGTAAAGTAACAATCACTTACACAGAAAGATGTATATGGGACAACACACATGGAGTCGGGGCTAGTACTACCCTGATTTCCTTATCATCTATGCTCATCACTCAGCCAGTATACATTTTCTTCCAAAATTGTTTGGCATAAAACATTTATTTGTAATCTTGAACATTCAGTGTAAGTTTCGTTAGATTTTGTGAGAATTCATTTTCTTTTTTTTAACCAGAACTCAAGTTTATCTTTAAGCTTGAATCCTACAATCTCATGATACAGAAATCGTTCAAAGTTTAAACGTAGATCTAAAAGAGAGTGGGATAATCTGTTTGACGTCAATCCAAGGACAACCAGTATAGCGGGTCTTAGAAACTGAGATAAACATATTTTTTTAACAAAGTGTTGTTTTGAAAAGCCCTTGAAAGAAAAGTTCGGTTCAGTTTATAAATAGGATGTGCTCTATTACTATGAACTTTAGCGTTTGAAGAAAAAAACGTGGAAATTTGTTCATTAATTGTTTAAGTCAAATTTGTACCTAATTATAGGCATATTTATTTTCTACTCAGAATGGGGCATATTGGCATCTTTTCGCGAAGAGGGGGCGTTTCCAAACGAGCAAAAGACGGAAGCGACCAAACGTTTTGACACTTTGTTTATTTTCGCGAAAGTGTTTCATGTGATGACATTATTTGTATTGTACTCTTAATCGTATTAAAATTGATTCCATTTTATGGTGACTCGTATGGTTGGTTTAAACTATAAAGGAATTGAGCACTTTGCGTCATGCTTCTTCTATACCAAATAGTATTAATCTTTTTTTCAGATTCAAGTCCGATTCTCTCTGCAGATAAAGTTTTGTTGTCCCTATAACAGCTGCAGAAATTAGTATACCATATTCCACCCGCATGCATTCAAATTCTCTCACGATACAATAGACCTAATATTCTACGGCATATACTGCAAATTGCAAGTTGTCTTTCTAACAAGTATTGAAACATTGTGTGTCGTATTAAAGTCCTGGTACAGGTCACATTGTGCGTGGATGTTTACTCCCCCCCCCCTCTCTCTCTCTCTCTCTCTCTCTTCCCCTTTCTCTATCTTATAATAGACTAATATAAACGCTTTATCCTATTCGGGCGCATCCCACATTGATAATCTCTAAGCCAATACTGTCGTGTCCCATGGATTCACTTTAAACGTGCCAAACCCTACACAATAAGAATAAATTATTATTGGCGTATAGTTTTGCCGCTCTCTTCAAACTAAACTAAATCTTAGACGAATCTTAAAAAACAAAGTAATCGTATTGACGTCATATCCTTCACCCAGGAGAAACCGATCATCAGAACCCACAACATAATCGATCGTAGAAACGTGCATAGGTGTACTAATCATAATTATAAGAGCACGGTATAAGCCACATCAATAACCCTAAATACAAATAAATGATTTAAGCGAGTATCTCGATTAAACAATATAATCTACACATTAACGAGCAAAATCTGATATTTTCAAACGAAGAGACTCAGATATTGACAGCCACCCGAGGAATGGTTGTATTGTGTGAAGGGACTGGACGATGGCCTCTATCAGTACTACAATGCCGCATATTTGCATGATGTCATGATAGAAAATAAAACTATAGGCTATGCTTTTAAAGACATTAACCTTTCATATTTTGATATGCCTCTAATATACACCCCATCCATCTCCTTCGTTTAGTCAATGATACAAATATAAGCTTATTGCTCCGAGTGACAACACCTTATTGTGAGAAACATTATCGTGATGTGGGTGTTTAAAAAAAAAAAATTAATTGACATGCAGCAAGATCTCTGTATTTTCCATGAAAAGGGACATTGATTCATTCCAGTATGACGCCGTCTTCTATACCAATGGGCCATGGGAATCCAAATGCATTCATTACGAATGCTTGCATGTCGTCTCCTCATCATTAGGGACTTTTAGATTCTGCACGACGAGAACGCGGACTGCCCTTTTAAGGCAATGTGACGTCACTGCCAGTGCCTTAAAAGGACGTCACATTGCCTCAAAAGGGCAGTCCACGTTCTCGTCGTGCAGAATCTAAAATTCCCTATTATCATGTCCTAACTGACAACGTATCCAAAATAAGAACAACATTACCTCTTCCCAGGAGAAATTTAAATGCAGATCTGATGTTTGAAGAAAACAATTATTATAAGTCGTGCCTCGCTGTACGTATCTTTTATTCATGCCATTGTATCTTTTTCAATAATCCGCTACCAACAACTCTGAAGGATTGAAAAAAGTAGGAAGCTACTACACAGGGGATCGCCAGAGGGAATGTGTGAGGGCTGGAGTGGGGGGGGGGGGGGGGGCTACTCCCATTCAGAATGCTCTGGTTACGCTCCTAAACATCCAGCAAAAGTAGTCTTGTTTCCAGTGTTTTGTTAACTTTCTCATCTACGGTAGATGTAACCTTAGTGGCGAATAGTATTAAATCAGGAGAAAATGGAAACCAATTTTAAAATGCTTAAAATCTATTGACGCGACCGTCATTAGAAATCGATCCCCTCTCTGCATGCAGAGGAAAGGGAGTATGGGGATGGGGGTGGGGGCACATGCACCCTGCACCATTCACAGGGGCGAAGAAAACGCAAAAATATATATAGGGAAGAAGGAAATAAGAGAAATGTCAGATATTATTCATTATTATCTCGCCAAATATTTCTTCAAGATTCATAAAGTTTTGCGTCCTAAAATCAAGGGGCATCATTTCATATAGGATTTTTTTCTTTTTCAATACTGGTTGCAAATAGATATGCTAAGCTTTTTTTATCATAGGTTCCTCACATATTACCCTGTGTGTAACCTACCACTTAATACAATTAATTTCGACGTCTTTACAAAGAACTGATTATATAATGTCATCTGTTTTGTGAAATGTGAAACGAAAAAACTTGAAACATGAAATACGAGATAGTTAAATTTTTAAATCAGTCGGTAAGTCTAGAATAGTTTCAGAGAATTTGTTTTCAAAACGCAACAGTATGCTATACCCCTTTAATGTAATGGATTAAAGCATGGTACTGATTGAGTTTATCCAAAGATTGATGAGTCGGTAAAGGTCTCATCGGGGGTACAAGCACGGCATAGCAGTCGATTAAAACGAGGTCAATAGATCTCCAAAATACAATAACCAGTATTTTAATGCGGTCATGATCCCATCACGCGCGGTCGTAAACTAGAGCTCATAATGGTTGTAAATAATTATGTGCAACTGTCGGATGCGAATCATTTAACACGTTTTGCAATGTGTATAGGAGAGGCAGAATTTGTATTTGAAATGTATACAACATGTAAATTATGTAAAAGTATTCAAGATATTGCATGGACATTTGGAGGGCAAATTGATGTAAGCTTATAGTGATAAATAATTAGAAGAGAGGGGGAGGGGGAGAGGGGAGGGAAAGTCAAACAGAGCATGAGAGAGAGAGAAAGAGAGAGATTGAGAGAGATGGAGATAAATATACAGAACAAGAAAGAGAGAGAGAGAGAGAGAGAGAGAGAGAGAGAGGGGAGGGGTGGGTGAACGTGTGCAAATCAGCATAGAGAGAGGGCTGATTTCCTATTTGCGGGAAACACGAAGAGTATTCGAGAGAATGTATATGGAAATCTGGATGAAAAATTTATCATAAATATATATATACTTATAATATATAATTATATATTTATGAAGAGAGGGAGAGGGAGAGAGAGAGAGAGAGAGAGAAAGAGACAGAAGGAGAGAAAGAGCAAAAGAGAGAGAGAGAGAGAGAGAATAACAAAAAAAGTGGGAGACGAATCCCCATAAACGGATAAACATAATAGAGAGAGGGCTGGAATTCCTATCTTTCATGAAACACGAAGATGATAGTTACTGGAAAGACATTCATATTAGCCTTTTTGCATGTCAAGGAAAACAATCTACGCCTATATACGAAGATTAAAAAAACAAAAATATCATGCCAAAGAATGTGGAAATTTAGCGAAATGGTAATCAAGAATAATGTGCCAAATAAAAAACAATGAAATCAATCAAAATGTTACTCTGGAGGATAATAAGATATCCCAAGTTAGGCACTTGGAGACGAAAGTGAGTGTAAAAAAAAACAATTACACTTATATAACAAACGTCAAAAATCTCAGAAAATTCGGTAGCCGTTTTTATTCTCTGATAACCGTTTTGTCGATCAAACAATGACGAAAATCATTCGTTATGCGGTCATGGCGCAGTGATCATTTTCGCTTTCCGAGAAATGAAATCGAAGATTTTTCGCACGATACTCTGTCGTTTTCTGATTTTGTTTTGTTTTAGTTGCCATGTTGGACTTCAATGTCGCTATCCTATGCTTTGTATTGGTTTTCAAAATGCTCTCCAAATGCCATGCAAAATGGACATTCTATCCATGTAAAATATTGAAGCACATGAGGTAATATGGGTCACTATTACTCGCACTTTGGCTCCATCAACTTTGGTACGACGGGTACGGTTGTGAATTATAAATTGCAAATAAGAGAAAGAGAGAGAGAGAGAGAGAGAGGGAGGGAGAGAGAGAGAGAGAGAGGAAAAGGGAAGGGTAGACAGAGAGAAAAAGAGGGAGGAGACGGGGTAAAGAGAGAGAGAGAGAGAGAGAGAGGGGGGGGGCTATTACAACGAGAGAGGGAGAGAAATTCCGTGCTTTTGTCTCATAACATGATTGTATGTAACGATTTAATTTGTTTTACTGACTCCAAGGATGTATTTCAGCGTTTAGAACCGAATATGCAGACAACATAATAGACCTCGCTTAGCTTTACGATATGAACAGGGTTGGATAATTGTCTATGAAATCGCAGCTCTCCCCCAGACGACACAACATTCCGGAAGTGTGCCTTCATCATCTATCTTTCTTCACTTCGTCTGGTTCATAGTCAAGGAGGGGTACCCCTTTAGATATAGTGTTACAGGGGGGTAGTGTCGGGAGGAACGCTGTTGAAAACAGTTCGTCTGTTAAAAGCCAGAAGGCTGTTAACTCATGTATTTAATACGGGTAATTAACGCCTGTCTGGCTCTTAAAGGGGCATGTTCCCCGTATTCCAGAGGGCGTTCAAAATACGTACCCGCTGGCGGACGGTGCTAGCTGCCTATTGACACCAACAGAATACGGCTCTTACGCAGATGGCATGTTCCGAATGCCCGCACAATGCCGATTAGCGCATATACATTTGCCGAAGTAATACCAATCGCAGTTCGGCTCTAAAATTCGGCAGCTGTTTCCGCCCACTTTCGTGACGTCACGATCGGCAGCGATCAGCTGGCTTGGCGAAGGCAGGCTAGGACGCGCGTACTTTGATTGACAGCTGTATGCAAATTAGAAGTCGATCTTCGGAACCAAGATGGCGATGACTAGAGCAGCGATAACTACACTGGCGGGAACGTGCCCCTTTAAGCAATTTGCGAATAGATCAATGAGTGTAGTCATATTAGTCATGTTAACTTGATTATCATTGTTATAAATTAAATTAATCCAACAATGATTGGTTTTGAGTCATGGTCAACTTACTGACATTTTTTTAGAAGAATATTGATAAGAATTCATTATTGTTTTGTCATAATGCTCCATTAATTTTGTGTCCTCGTGACAATTTCAGTTATACATGGTATGTACCAATGTGTATATGGCACAACAATAATATTTATGTCTAAATTATGTCTCATTTGAAATATACTTTATTCATCGAAAGTAAATTTAATGCATACAACATCTTTGTAGAAAAAGAGATAAAGCTGTGAAATAGAGAGGGGAGCCTGGGAGAAAGAAGGAGAGAAAGAAGAAGAGGAGAGTGAGAGAGAGAGAGAGAAAAAAAATGGAAGATACAGATATAGATAGAGATGTAATATGGTCTCAAACTCCCACATTCGCGTTCTTAGAAACAGCTTTGATCAATTTAGAAATAAGGGGAAAAAATCGGCACGTTAATAAATAGAAACACTTTCGCTGGATCTTTAAGGGGTGTAACCAGAACATTCTGAATGGGGAAATCACCCCCCCCCCTCCTCTCTCCACACCCCCTGTGGCGACCCCAGTGTAAAGCTGTCCACTATTTTTTAAATCCTTCAGAGTTGTTGATAGCGGATTATTGAAATTATACAGTGGCATGAATAAAAGATACACACAGCGGCGATTCACGACTTATAATAATTGTTTTCTTCAAACATCCAATCTGCATTTCAATTTCTCCTGGGAAGAATTAATATTGCTTTTCTTTTGGATGCTATGTATAATTATGTTAGAACATGAGGAGGAGACGACATGCGAACCTTCGTAATGAGGATTCCCACGACACAATGATATAATAGAAGACTGCATCATAATATAATGAATCATAGTCCTTTTTCATGGAAAAGACAGATATCTTGCTGCAAGTCGATTAAACAAAATGCAAGCAGAGATAAGTTGGGTGTTTTTTAGGGGGCTATCAAAATATAAAAGGTTAATATCTTATATTTAGAACTCTATCATAGATAATTATATACATGATCTTTTAAATCTTTTAAACGATGATATATCTTATAATTTGGTATAATGACTCGAAGCTAAGCTTATAGTTGTATCATAATTCAAGGAGATGGGTGGGATGTTTTTTTAGGGGGCTATCAAAATATAAAAGGTTAATATCTTACATATAGAACTCTATCCTAAATAATTATATATCATCTTTTTAGTCTTCAACGATGATATTCCTCGGGAGTGGACAAAATCATAAACATTCCTATGAAATTCGAAATTCATACTCGGACCAAATAGTTGCCCTTGACATTCGAATTTGTTTTTATTCACCCACATTATCCTGATTATTATCTAGAAATAATTGTTACGAATTATTGATTGTGTGTGATTAATATGTCATCGCCGATACAAACGATCATTCAAAGAGGCTTGGCGGGAAAAGACTTGGCAGGGAAAAAATTGGCGGGGAAAAAAATGTTACTCAGTGAAAAAGAATAATCAACCATGAGTGGATTTTGTTGTCATCTCCAAATCCGTCTGCCTCAATCCATATGATTAACCAGTCGTCGAGTGGAGTATAGGTTGCTGAAAGAATGATATTTATCAATAATTTTAATCATTATTTCGTTGGTACACTTCTTTTTATTTCAGTCACTATTGGAAAATATTGGATTTTCAAGTTCCCCATTTAGGTTTACTGTAAATTATATATTCAAATGCTGAGTCGTAACTAAGCCTGGGAATTTTTTGCAGATTGATATTTGAAACTTGAAAGCAATGATTTTCGTCAATGAACGGTACACAGAAAATGACCAAAGTGCATATTGTTTCAAAGAATAGCTGAATAAAAATGAAAATAGACTCTAACATTGCATAAATATTTGTGACTCGTGGACTTTTTATGTCACAAATTCTTTTTATCTCTACAGCCATATTTATAGTTTAGTTGTTCCAGCCAAAATGTTACGAATGATTTATTATTTATAATTTCTATTCCATTAATTCCCCTCGCATGATGTTTAAGATTATTTCGATATGTTGGGGATATATCAGTAAAGCTTGTACAGGGACCCGTTTCACGAAGCCTTTTTTCAATGACAAATGACAATAATCAGTGAAAAATCTGCTGATAACTAATCCAAAGCAAAGATTTCACTAGCTTATAACAAAAACTGTCATTTGTCCCTGATGACAAGTTTTGTGAAACACTCCCCAGGTCTCAAGATTAAACTCGTGTATGTTAACAATAAATAATGATTAAGCAAAACGATAGGGAGTAAGTAAATAATCATGGGGGGGGGGTGGTTGTAGAATCCTCTGACCGGGCGACACAAGAGCGACGAGCAAGCGAGCAGAACCCCCCCCCCCCCCAACCAAAAAAAAAAGGGAAAAAGAAAGATATTTTTAAGTTCCATTTTGTAAAATGTAAAAATTGCTGCAGGAGAAGAGGGCAACATTTTAAAATTGGGGGGAACTTTTCTTTGGGTACTTCAATAATTAAGTATTCGAGTAGAATTTTAACCTTAATATGTGAATATGCCCAAGGTTCCGTTTCTGCAATTCAAGGGGTGGATTTTCCATTATGTGGATCCATTTTGAAGTGCATGCATACATTGAATTGTACAGCAACCTCCTCTTTCTTTTTCTACACGGAATCGCCATCCACTCAAGAGAATAATATCAGTTTTCAGAGATATTGATATGTACGTGCTTTCGCCGTCAAAACGCTGAGCAACTATCAACAAAAAAATGATTGAGAAAAGCCTATATAAAACCGACAATGACCAAATTCGGTGAATGCTGGTCCATTGTAAAATGTCCCCCAGAAGGCATTCACGCACTTACCCTTTTGCAATTAACCCAAATTCCAAGAAACCGTAAAAATAGCTGGTGTTATCAAGATAGAATGCTGAAGTAGGAATCAAACGCGGTGTCTTCATTACTTTCGACGCCGCCAATTGAATCGTAATACTAGGTTAAAACATGTATAAACTTCTTGACTCTAGGACTACCTCAGAAGCATTTACATGTGATCTATTCAATGCGCATTTTTAATTCATAATCATCAAGCCTTATACTGAGGAGAAATTTAAACATAAAGAATTTTATTAAAAGTTGAAGAGAACAATAAGTTTTTTTTAATGAAAGGTGTCATAATGATGATGATAATAATAATAATAATAATAGGGAATATTCATTAAGCGCATAATAAATTGAAAATTTCTCCATGCGCGTTACAATCATGACAAATTTGAATATATTAACAACATAATAACTATGTTCATTAATATCTGAATAAAACAAACAAATTGAAACTATGCTTGTAAGATACGGATTAAGGGACTATCTTTGCTTTATCAATGTTATTTTGTCATTCTATAAATTTTTTAATTATGTTTGAAAGTGTTCTTTTCTGGTTTAATTGAGCACGATAATGATTACTAAAAATGCTAGAAAGTGTTTGAGCGGTTGAAATAATCATTGATAATAAACATACTTTTAATTGGATCATTGAAATGGAGTTAGTCTTCTTCTGAATGGCTCCGTTTGTTTAGCAATTGCAACTATACCTCCTGGGACCCCTTTCACAAAGCCGTTTTTCAATGACAAATGACAAAAAATAGTGACAAATCTGCTGACAACCAATCAGAAGCAAGGATTTCCGTAGCTCATAACAAAAACTGTCATTTATCACTGTTAACAAGTTTTGTGAAACACCCCCTGGACTCTTACTCTGGACAGCTACACTTTCTTGGACAACTACGCTTTCGTGGACAAATACCAGCGGAAATACTACCCCTAGGACAATAACCCCTGGGCAACAATTCCCTAAAAGGAATTACTGCCTGACAGCTACTACAGCCCTTGTCCCTTGTCGTTGGCTAAGGCTAATCTGGTAAGTTTTGCATGAAGTATTGGGGGTATTTTACATTGGGGGAGGGGGTGGGATGGTCAGTGGCGGATCCAGTTGGGGGCGAGGGGCGAGGGTCCCCTCCCCTAGGAAAAAAAACAGGTAAAAATACGTTAATTTTACCTTGTTTTGGAGATGGGCCCTCTCCCCTGGCGGGGGGGGGGGGGGGGGGGGGTGCGATTTTTCAAATTTTTGAGATGCAAAAATATCAATAATTTTTACTCACTACCCCCCCCCCCCCCCCCCCCCCCCCCACCCCCACCCCCATTGAGCGAATTATCGGCTGGCGCGATTTTCAAATTTTCGGTAGCAAAAAAAAACAATAGAAAATAAGTGCTCCTTACCACCTCCCCCCCCCCCCCCCCCCTCATTGAGCGAATTATCGGCTGGCGCGATTTTCAAATTTTCGGTAGCACGAACTGGGCCCCTGACGCGGGCTGGATCCGCCCCAGGAGTTGTTATAGATAGTCCAGGGATTAGTCGTTCTGATACGCTGCGTGTCAAAATATGGCGTTTAATAATTTAATATTTCATTTCTGTAATGAACTGTTTCACCTCGTGTTTGATTTCATGCTTATTGTATTCTTTTAATAAACGCCTCGTATCAATATTGCGTTCATTTAGAATGTCAACCTGTGCCTTTAAGAGATGTTATGACACCAGTCGTGTAGAACTACATTTAGTTTCACCTGTTTATGTCTATCATCACTATGACATCATTGTAATTATATAAATGGTTTTGCTGATGATAATATCCTGAACTACGATAACATCTGGCGCAAGTGAATTTTATTTTGATACATCCAGTCAAGTTACAATGTGAAGTCACTGTCTGTACATGTACAATGAGGGTGTGCTTGTTTCTGTAAATTAAAGTAGACAGGGCGGATTATTATTTTGCGCGGGGAAAGATGTAGGATGAGGGGGGAAGGGGGAAGGGAATGATATCGGTGCATTCAATATGATGATCATGTTCAACAGTATATCAGTGTCATTGGTCGCTTATTGTCGTCTTTATCTTGTATCTCATTTTTCAAGTTCAATGTTGATGATAATATTATATATATATATATATTTTTTTTAAGTGTAAGAAGGTACGTAAAATGAAAAGTGCAACATTTGGTATCTCAACGTAATATCTTTGATATCATCGAAGTGTTCATTGTTATTGACCTTTCTGCAAGTTTCTGCTCCCAGACATTCATGTGAACTCATTTACTGCCACTGTCTTATCCTATAACACGTCGTGTACTGTCAATCCCATAACATATATACTGCCACGTCTGACATGCTGTTGGTTGACAGGCCTGTCACCTCTCGCATTCATGTCATTCGGTTCTGATACAAGTGTGCTGCTACCTGTGACGTGCGCACGAAGATAGGTGTCGTCCGAGTTTACACGCCATCGATTGCTTATATTCAAGTGGATGGCGGCATCGGTAGTATGAATGGGCATGCAGGGGCAGAACTACACCACCGAGAAGCCTTGCTGACGTCATCGAGACGAGAGATGGTGACGAAGAAATGACAAAAAAAGGGGGCACTAGCGTAGTCAAAAGGTTTAGGGCAAGGGGGCATCGCGAATGTAACATAATCCATGAACTGCATAATTATTAGGACAACCCAGGTCCCCAGGAATCTTCACAAGACCAAAGGCCAGAGATTGGGACCCAATTTTCGGTCCGAGGGGTAAAAGCGCCTGTGAAGGGCCACTTAACCGAATATTTCGGTTAAGTGGACCTTCGGTCGAACTGATTTTTAGATAACTTGTTATCACAATTCGTAAATGATACCAGACACACTGTAGTGTATTCAAGCACACTCTTATGACATAATTTTAGAGAGTGAAGAGGTTTTGAAATGTCGTAGAGAAACATTATAGGCCCACTTGACCACTAAGAAAACGGATTCAAGGATTGTACGCTCACAATCTATCTTGACTTGGTTTCGTCATGAACATCATGGCATAAATTATGGGCCTACAAAGTGGCGGATCTTAACCTTTGTTTTGGTGGGAGGCAAACATCCGAGTCCATGGCAATCTGTGACTTCAATTTCAGCTATACTTCTTTGGGTGACGGACGTACCTTTAATCATATTATTCGTCAATTTTTCTTAATGTGTTAAGTTTTATTGTATGGTTTTAATATTTCCTATTCATTTAAATTATTCATTGTGCTGTCATCAGTAACAGCTAAAGAATTTAAAGCTGTTTTTGAGAGAGCAAAATTGTTTAACCATATTTTATTTTGACAGTTTGTTGTTGTTGACAGGGAGATATCTTTTTTGTCATGCACAATCAAACATTTTGTCTATTTGGAGATATTAATTTTTATATATTTTTTTAAGAATAAATTCCAAATTCCCTTTTTCCTTTTCTCTACATTATGGAGTTTGGCATCAAAGCCTATGCTTAAAGGCAAAGACCAGTTATGGTCATGCGATTGCATTGTGAAAGAAACGTTGTGGAATCGATCAGAAAAGGTTGATCATCTAGCATCTAGCATCTACAAGGTTCTGGAATCATCAAAATGCTAAGAAATTGGCCCATTCTTCGTAAAGTTACAAGCACTATACACAGAAAGATGTATATGGGACTACCCTATATCTCTCACAGACCATGAGAGAAACAAATTTACCAAATATATGAATTAGTAGGCGATTTCCCGGCAAATTTTGTAACATCATGTATTAGTCAAAACATATTCTTTCACATGATTGGTAATGAGAGCTTCCATTTCATTTTTTGAAATTGGGGCGTTTCCAATACTGGTCTTTACCTTTAACTATTTTAAGTTCGAGGTCGAATTATGACCTAGCAGAAAAGAATAATATCCATAATTTGGTAAGCTTCAAAAATAATTTTATACTGTGAAATAAACCCTCAAATGATTAAAAATTCTTCCTTGGTTTGTAATTTGTCGGGAGGTGGGGTTGCCCCAAACCTATGTTTATTTGGCCCGTTTCCATTAATCGAAAAATCAGGCTTGAAATCGTTATTTTCAAATGGGTGTAAATCTGTTGCCAACTCTGATCAAACCAAGTGCATATAATACAAAGTTTTGGTATGGGGTCATCTTGGTTCAGATGAACATATTGGAAGCATATGCGATCCTACAATATTTCAATGATCGTTGTCGCGGTTGAAATCGTGTGATTTTACAATGAAATTGTAAATAATAGACTCTTCGTGTTGTATAGCGCCCTCTCAAGACTGATATCACTTTAGCTCTAAAACAATGTTTCTTGACTACAATCAACCGATTTGCTATTCCCGTTTGGAAATTGTATATCGGAACTGCATATCATGAGATTTTCATGGTCGCAGCTACCCTGGAAAGACCGTAGGCGTTATTTGAAATATTTGAAATTTACCGGGAGCACCGGTAATTTTTGATTATTCAATTTCTCGAAAGCAGAAGTGTTTTAGGTGCTAATTTTTCTAGTGCTTATAATACATCCACAGGGGGCATCCAAGTATATGAAAAATTGTAAAGAATCACTATCCATCCAATTTATTTTAAATTCCCCAAACTTTGCATTACCTTTAAAGAGAAGGTTCATTGATTTAAAAAACTAACTAATGTCATCATTGCAAAGGTGACACTTTGATTGGCCAAGGTTATCAAAAGCCAGTGCTTGGAAACATTCGAAGTAATGATTATTAACAATTACAAAATGCTTAGATACAGCCCCGCCATAGCACCTGAAAAGCTCCCCGGTCGCTGCTGAGATATGACGTCACATGTTGAACATGATGTGCACAAGCAGACGATGTCCCATGACATCTCACACAATTTCAGTGCCTGTTTTGTTATCTTTTCTTCAGTTATTTCTCTTACTTCAATACCTTCAGGCAAAATGTTTAATCTATTGCCTCACTCTTAACCCCGTGCATGGTATTATTTTGATGAAAAAATGCAAGGATTACAAAAAAAAAGGAATCCGTCGCTTGTAAACAAAATAAGACGCCATTGTAATTTCAGCTGTATACACCGCGGCAGGTTCGGCGTTTCAAGAGGGAACAATAATGACGTCCAGCTATCATTCCGGAGGTTTCTTAATTTGAAAGTGTGGTTTCTTTGATCGTTCATTAACCCATATCCTGTGTATTTCCAAACAAAAGAATTTAGTTATCAGAATGGGGGTCATATCCCTTTTTGAATGGTGTAAAATTCCATCACATTTATATACACTAAACTCATTATAATTTGAGAAATATAAACATTGCAATTAATATGTTCATTCTTTATGGGATGTCGTCTGCTTGGGCAGGGTTGGTTCATATTGTGACGGCATGAAAACTTTTTTTTCCGGCGAATCTCTCACATATCCCAGATGCTATGGAGGTTGTTTTATTTGTATTTTTATAAACCACCCGATATGTAGTTGACCTAAAACTTGCATAATAGCCATCTAATAGCTTACCAGTTTCTAGTAATACGCTATTTGCCGTATTTGTGATTTTCTATGAACCCGCACTTTAAGAACTGATGGTCACATTGGTAGGACTAGTAGATAAAATCTTGTTGAAATGGAGAGGGAGAGAGTTGGTTTATAGAGAGGGAGACATAGAGAGAGAGAGAGAGAGAGAGAGAGCGAGAAAGAAAGAGAGTGAGAGAGAGAGAGAGAGAGAGAGAGAGAGAAAGAGAGAGAGAGAGAGAGGTGGAGGAGGGGGAGGGATGAAGAACTACTATTTTACTCTGTCAATATGATTACATCCAATATCTTTGAACAATCACCAACTGTCTTATAAATAAAAAATGATGGGGGGGGGGGTTAAACTTTTTAAGTGAAAATCGACGTGAAAGAGCTTTAAAAGCATACTGCATTCCCCAGTTCTCCTTGATAGATTCCAAAACCATAGAGCTACCCACTCAGTCTAAATAAAACTAGTAAATACATGAATGAAGAAAGAATGTAGATGGAGAGGGAAAGAGAAAGAACTAGGTTAGAAAGAGATAGAGGGAGAGAGACAAAAAAGAGGGGTATACAGAAATCTACATAGTATTTAAAAAACAGGAAATTCATAGGAAAACCGTAGTAATTCCAAAGAATTGTATTTTTTTTCTCATGTAAATAGAACTTTTCAGTACTAGGCCTTGACAGATAAAAAAGAAGAGGGCGCCATTTCTCAACTCCAGCCACCACAGACACGCATTGTATCCTGCTCATGATTTCAAGTACATGTTCCACGTCGACCTGGAGACACTTCGTATCGCAACAAAAGAGAGACAGTGCTTTTTCATACATTTTGGTATTTATTTTGTTACATAAACATGTCAAATATTTAAACAAAAAATGAACTGAATGAGATAAGATTCTAGAAAGAAGTTAGGGTTAAGTTGACTTTATGAATAATTTACATCAACAAAACTAAAATATAATTTCATAAAACATAGGAAGGAAACAAAATTATGTTGTTCATGTACCTCCACGTTCAAGTTACTGCCATACAATATTACCCCTCGATTATAAATGACAACATATGTACGCCTATTCCCAACCTCATTCTGCAAGAAAAAGGGTGAATTTTCAATGAGAAAATATATTAATATGAAGAAGCCATAAGTCAAATCAGCAGTTCCTTAGTCACACTACCAGACCAACTCCAAACCAACTAAAAACTGACCAATTCTTTTTCATTCAAGGTACGGTAATGTAATTTTTGTTCAGTTTGATGTTGGTTTGGTTACAGTCTCGGAACTCTTGTTGTATGCCGAGGGTATAAGATCTGGGGGCGTTTCATGAAACAATCAGTCGGGGGTTTTCACCGACTAATATCATGTTCACCGCCAATTTAGTCAGCGCCGGCTAAATTTGACCAATCACAGGCCTGGAAAATAGTCGGTGACAAAAGAATTGTCGGTGAACATGATATTAGTCGGTGAAAACCGCCGACTAATTCTTTCATAAAACGCTCCCCAGATCATTTTAACAAATATTACATTGGGTTTCAATGTACAGCCTTTTGAAGGGTCAATTTGTCAAAACACAAACAAAACAAGTTTGGAAAAATAAAAAATACTAAAAATTTGAAATGTACACAAAAGATAATGTTTTGTTAATTGTTTACACTCAAGATACAAAATTGATATGGCAAACCCAATTAAAAAACTGTGCAGTATCAAATACTATCTCAGGTTAGTGTCCATCAACAATATATTAATTAGAAAACAGGAAAGAAATTCTAGAGGAGTAATATGTGCATAATGATAACATGTCAGATTGTCAGGGCTCTGTGATATGTTTATAAATCAAATAGGAAAAATAAAATGTGCTAATCATATTAATTTTTCAGGAGAACATTTTAAAAAGTCGTTCTGACATAAGAATTAATCTTAGTAGGAACTAGGGACTAATAAGTATTTTTTTATCGACTTCTTTCTGTAAGACTTTCTGAATTGTGAGGACATATTTAAATCAAGAATGTGTATCATGTGATCTTTTAAAAATTCAAATTACAAGTACTAGTGGTTAATGAATCTGTAAAAATAATGTTGACAATATATATATCCAGAGGGAAACACACACTATGAACATGACAGACAAAGAAAGCGGTCAAAATATACAGTTCCTCATTCTACCCTCAACAATTGCTATGGTAGACAAAGGAAATCTCTTCACTGCTATTATGTAAAAATGTGTAGAACAGGTGAATATGCATGTGCTGTACTACAGATTTTTACATAATAGCAGTGCAGGGATGTTCCTTTGTCTACCACAGCAATTGTTGAGGGTAGAATGAGGAACTGTATATTTTGTCCGCTTTCTTTGTCTGTCATATTCATAGTGTCAAAGAACCCAGGTCCCGGCTTGTAGTATGAACAGATAGATCAACGATTGCTTAGCTAATCTTATTCTAGAGCCAATAAACCATATGCTTGAAGCCAGTTCCAGCAGATTTGAATAGATTTGTGCCCTATGATTACGTCACTGATTGTATGTCAGACGCCTTACCTACAATGCATGTAAGGGCATGCAGTAAAGAAGTTAATGCATAGATATAGAGGGACTTTTAAGCTGTTTGGGATCGATTCACTCTAGGACACATCATTTTTATGTATCTACAAACTTGGTACCAAAATAAATGGTATTCTACCGGAATGAGAGGGGAAAATACAATATAAATGTCATCCTGACGTCTTAGTGGCTGAAAAGTGATGCAACATACCTTAACTCTAAATAGTGAAGAATATGGGATGAATCTGCCTCCCCCTCCCCTCCTCCCCCCCCCCTAAAAAAATGAATTAAAAAAAAAATGATGACAATTTGAAATTGCAGGTCTTGAAAAGTACTGAAAAGTTCTGAAAAGTACTACTTGAATTTGTTTCAAGCCAAGCGACAAAATTCATTAAACCTCCTCCTTTTTTGTTGGCAAGGCCTAAGATACATGATATAAAAGAACGTGCCACCCAAAGAAATTGAATTCACATCGAGAAAAGGCATTGCAGCAACTTGGTTAGGAATCAATCATTTTATGGTAACAAAATTACTTCAAGTACAGGCCTATCTAAACTCTTCGGTAAAGGTGTTTAAAAAAGTCATTCTATCAATATAAATACGGTCACTTCACAGTAATTAAAATATTTGTTTAATTAATTGACAAACTTGTAATGAAATGCATGTAACGGTATAATACTAAAGAAAATTGATAAAAATAATTGAACCTGGGATGTCTCCGATGGAACTTTGTATTTTGTTGTGAAAAAAAGAAGATTTCTGTTCAGGAGAATAGACCGGTTTGTTCACATTTCTACATGTATACTGTACTCCAGATACAAAGATGCAGAGGGTGCCTACATGTACTCCTTTCTTGTATGATGATGTTTATCATAATCTCCTAAAACAGAGGTCAAATCTTTGTTTGCAACTAGATTAACGAGGATTGGCCTTGCGTCCTTCATTTGTCAATGGAGGCTCAAAACAACAAGAAGTGAAAGGGAACAAATAATTTGGATCCTAAAATTTGAAGCACAGTACAATAGAAAAGAAGATCTTGACACAAGTCATCTAGCGATAGACTGGTTCAATAAAATATTCAAATTCATGGATGTTTCTTTCCTGGGGACCTAGTGACGAATGAACTACAATACTTGTGGAATCCAGTCTGCATACATTATTTGTCACTTTGTCTGACAAGCCTTGAGCAAGCCTTCAGGTTGCCAAGAACAACCTTTGTTTAAAAAGTATGCATACAATTTGAGTATGATAGTAAACCCATCTATTATAAGCTAATTCACTCAGGTACTTGCATTGATTTTGGTATTCCAATTCTGGCTAGCACAGCATCAATATTGCAGAAGCCCCGCCTTAAAAAAAAATATTGAGCAGGATTACCCCTCGTATGAAATGAATAATTTATTTAATTTAGGAGGCTGGATATCATTTCGAATGAAACACATTTTCTCTCCAAGCTATTTCTGTTCACTAGACTGTGACCCAACCCACCCAGAGGACATACCTTGTGTTATACAAAAAGGCTATACAAAATTTAAACAAAGAAAAAAAGAAAAGAAATACAATGATATATATCTGAAATCATGAACCCAAACCACATATATGCCTGGTCTAAAATTGCCAAATAGGGTTACACATTTTGAGGGTATTAAAGGGAAAGTCCACCCCCAAAATAAGTTTGTTTCGATAGAGGCAGAATAATAAGAAAATCAGGTGAGTGAAAGTTTGAGCAAATTCTGAATGAAAATAAGAAAGTTATGAATTATTGAAGTTGTGATCAATCAAATACAAATTGGCAACTCTTTGACTTATTATACGAGCTCTCCTTCATTTGCTTTGTGCATAATATTCCATAAAATCATGTTTTCTTCGTTATTGATGACGGAATATATATTTGGTCCTTGCAGGGAGAGTATAGAAACATATTTGCAATTATTATATTTAGGGCGCATGTATGGTTGAAATTTTTCTTGAGGGAAAATGAAAATTTTAGATTTTTTTAGTACTGAGCAAAGGGAAGTTGAGCTCGCATGATACGTCATAGAGTTGCCAATTTGTGTTTGATTGATCACAACTTCAAAAATCCTAACTTCCTTATTTTTAATCGGAATTTGCTCAAACTTTCACTGACTTGTTTCTCTCATGTATAAATGTACAACACCTTTCATATAATCCACATTTTTTCAGTTGGTTCAGCTTTGTCAGGATTACTTATCCTAAGATTGCATGATGATGAAACTGGTTTTTTGGTTTTCACATCTGTCAATAAATCATTGAAAAATTTCGGGCTGCTTTTCAAGCTTGCTTGCATGAAAATAACAATATTTAATTTGTTTCGCATTGAACTCTATGGAAATTTTTTGGACTCTTTTATGACTTTCGGGGGCTCTTTCCGCATTTCGGGGGCAAATTCGCCCCGAGCTACTGTGTATTTTTGGTCCATATGTGAAGAATATTGTTCCTGCAAGGTGAAAAGCGAACTGAATCACTGTAACCCTCAGGTCTCTCCTCCAGATATTAGTGATTGGGGGTGTGCAGGTGGACTACTACACCAGGGTTCCCCCCTACTCTTTACAAATAATGCAGTGGGTTCTTAACGTTCAAAGGCGGTGACACTCCTCTACACAGGGGTTTCCATTTAACATCCTATCCAAGGAATATTTTTACATTCAATTCCCTTGCTAAGAAACATACCTGCTCACTTACTATTCTCTCTTATACCTTAAAGAATATTGGTGACCACAATACAGTTACATATTTTGTTCTCAACACCAAGCAAAGGATTGTTAAAAAAAAAAAAATGAAGAAGACTATAGAAGGCATGTATTCAACCATTGCACTCCAACTCCATGTTCAACCGATGACATACAATCAGTTCTTTCTTCCTAATTTGAATACTCATCAAACCATGGATTTGTTCTCACACTCTCATGTGTGAATAAAATTAGGATTCCAGTATTCTCTTGCAACTGTTAGTACCATTTGATAGCCTAGAGATACAGCTGTAGGCCAATCGTGCCACGTCGCCAGTTCAAATGTCTTTTACAAACACACAGTCAGCATTGAAGAATCTCCTCAAGTACATCAGAGCTCCTATTTGTCCAAAAGATGGTCACCATGACAACAGACTGCGGCTTCCTGCCTCCCCTTACGAATGATAATGATGTAAAGGTGAGTAGGTTCTAGCTAGATGGTCCAGCTCTATCTAAGGCCTCAAGCTTGGACTGTGCTATCCTCTCTATGTCATCCAGACTCAGGTTGGCCATGTTTACAGAGAATTCCTGCAAAGAAAGACGATCATTAGTTTCAGCTTATATCTATCATCACCAGGCCTTTTTAATCATCTCTTTCTTAAAAACTAACATCGGTTAATAAAACGCCCACCAAAATAAATCCATCTATCATCTACAGCATTACATGTCTTTTCAAGAATGCTATAATTTTCTTTAAATAAGTTCCTTTGAGTTATGACCATTAAACTGAAGATAAAAATAGTTGTGTTCTACCTGTATATCATTTAACATTTCAAGGCTAGGCATGTTGTACCATTCTGCCAGAATTACACATTATTTTCAGGGAAGATTTCTTCATGTAAGCAAAACAAGATTTTGATAGATTTTAGGCAACAGTGTACAAACTGCAAAGTACCTATGCAATAGCTATTGAACAAATATACATTAATATGATACTTCAGCAGACACACTCACTTTCTTGAAAGATTCTAGTATCTGTTCTGCGTCGGAACTTGTAAAATGTCTAGCGAGAATCGTTGACACATGATCCCAAAGAGCTGTGCAGTTGCCTAAAGTATTCGCACTGGTTGGGTCTGCATCTATCTCTGGTCTACGCACAACGAGATGAATCTTGGTTCCGGGCCTATCTTGTAAAAATCAAGACTCTGTCCATCTAGGGGTCAATGAGAATTACACAATCCATTATGTAGTTTATTCTAATTATAGAAAAAATCTAATAAACAAACTACATATTAGTACATATAAAAACAATGATACAATAGACGGAAGCAGTGTTCGGATTATGTTTACCACATGACAAGAAAAAACAGAAGGGAGGCAAGAATAATTATTTGACAAAAACAAATTAATCAGCAATGTATAATGTTTTCATATAATTGGAGTTCATTGTTGAAAATGAAAATGAAAATAATCAAAGGGGGAAATTTCCATTAATATACAGAACACATTCAGAACTAAAAAGTCTATAGTATAGTGATGACAGAAAATTTGTGAAAAACGTTTACCTTGGAAATATACCTTGGAAGTAGGCATTTAAAGTTAAAAACTTATTTGCCTCTCGTTGACATTCGGATGAAGAATCCATATTTTGACACATGTTTAGTGGCGCTATACAGCAATTGACGAATCCTGAGACAGGTTTTCATATTTACCTGCTAATGTTTTTCCTCGGAACACTAGTCTTTGAAGATGGACAGGCACATCAAATTCTCTGGCCACCATACGCTTCACTGAGACAATTGACTCAACATCTGTTACCTGTATTTGGAATGTAAAAATTAAGAATGAGATTATAGAATGTTTACTATCAAAAGAAAGGAAGCTTTTATCATCTTTATCATTTATTAAAGTCAGCTTTAGTCTTAAAAACGACACTCCATCCCTCCACTTGTTCTTATATCGTGCATCCTCCAATCTTAATCTTCCTTTATTAACACCAAAACTTTTGCATACACAGCCCTACACTTGATGTGTCCGACTGACGACTCTCATTTTCCATGTTTTCTTATTTTGATTTCTGCACAATTACTCAAACTGAAACCTCTACTTTTAATAACTTACTTTGAATTTAATTTTCCCCCTTTTTTTTGTAGAATGTAGATCTACACTTGATCTGTGGACTTTTCAATTATATGAATTGAAAGGCAAACAAGTGTTCAGGCAGTTCAGCAATAATCATTCTTTTTGTTCTTGTTTTTTTAAAGTACAGTCAGCCAGCATTGTCAGACTTCACTTACCTCTATTCTACACTCCTTTCCTGGTGCCTGCAGTATCTTCACTATCAAAAGCATGATGATAAGCAATGAAAATTGAGAGATTTTGTTCCAAAACTAAAGTTAGGAAGGATTTAAGAAGACGTGTTTTGACTGTTCATTCAGATCCAGTCTCCCGAATTATCTACACTGTGCATTGGTCTCTTTTCTCAAGAATCACAAGTATCCAAAATTGAATAATGTTTCCTGATTCTGTGAATGCAAAGTGAAGATTGTCCCCGTCCAGTGGTGCAGCTATTTACTCCTTTATAGTTATACAGCTTCTGAGTTATGACACACTCAATATCGAAAGAACGCAACGCAACGTAGACGAATAGAACTTTAGGAGACAAACATAAATCTGAATATCTGGGACCGAAGTGGCAAGCATGTAGCGTTTATCCGGGTTGCGATGAAGACAAAATACAATTTTTTTTAATCCAAGCATGAAAATATGGTGATTATGTGATATGTGGCATTAACCACATGAAAATCTAGAAAATAACTATATCAAAGTTATGCACTTCTAAGCCATTTACGGAAAATACACTGTGTGCAGCCGCTGCACCCACTTCTCGTTTTATAGGCGCAAGATCGAGAATACAACAATAAGTAAGGTTAAGGGCCTATCATGAGCACTCGATTTCCGTAGAGTATGGTTTTTTAGAGAACTAGAAAGGAGCTCCCTATAGCTCTAGGCGAGTTTGGAAGTCGAAAAGAAAGTTATTACTATTGATCCTTTTATCGGAAATGTATACAAATATATGTAAGAAGAATGGCTCTAGCATTCAAAGTGACCTTTCCGACTGACTAGGCAATAGGCATGGTACTATATATGTCCCTAATTTGCAAGCCCAAAAATGAAGTAAAAAAAGGTCAAATTCCAATGGCATTTGAAAGACAAATCTAGAACTTTCCCTTAAAAACGAAAGGGTTTGAAAGTGGCTTTCAGTGGGAAATAACGACCATTAAAGGTAAAGACCAGTTATGGTCATGCTATTGCATTGTGAAAGAAACGTTGTGGAATCGATCAGAATTGGTGATTGATCATCTAGCATCTAGCATCTGCAAGGTTCTGGAATCATCAAAACGATAAGAAATTTGGCCCATTCTTCGTTAAGTTACAAGCACTATACACAGAAAGATGTATATGGGACTACCCTATATCTCTCACAGACCATGAGAGAAACGAATTTATCAAATATATGAATTAGTAGGCGGTTTCCCGGCAAATTTGTTATCATCATGTATTAGTCAAAACATATTCTTTCACATGATTGGTAATGAGAGCTTCCATTTCATTTTTTGAAATTGGGGCGTTTCCAATACTGGTCTTTACCTTTAATAGTTGTCGAATCGACTTCAGTGATTGCAATCACCTAAGGTACATATTATGATAAGTGCCCCTTTTCCTTAGACAAGTTACCATTTTCCTTTGCAATAAGTCCATTTTCCATTCTCATAAGTTCCATGCAATGTAAACACCCGAAAAAATTGTGAAAAGGTCTCCGATTTTGCCGAGTAGGTCCTATAGGGCCTCCTCGGCAAAATCGGAGATAAATTATCTATTTTTTATTTGGTATTATTTCAACGGGGTCAGGCCCATCAGTATAGTTGAATTATTGTTATACTCGGGGGCCTGCATAATCATCCTAAACAATACAGAAATACTGAAATTGATCAACATTTTGCCCATAAAAAAATCCCACTTTGATGCCCAGGCAACATAAGCCGATCACTATCTCATCTCATCTTTTTTTTTTTTTTTTAGATCGGGTGGGGATTATAGCCAAGTGAAATCTCATATATTCGTACCAGGCAACAGCATTCCCTACCCCTGCCTAATGCCTATATAGGCGGCGCGGATCCAGGGGGGGCCGAGCGTGCCTTGGCCCCCCCCCCCCGCAAAAAAAAAAAAAAAAAAAAAAAAAAAGAGAGAGAGAAGGAAAAGAAGGGAAAGAGGATAAAAAGGGAAAAAAGAAGAAGAAGAAAGAAAAGGGAAGAAGGAGATCGGGGGAGGACTTGCCTCCCCCTTCCCCCCCCCCCCAATAAAAAAACAAAAGAGAAGGAAGGAACGGGAAAGAAAAAAGATAAAGAGGAGATAAAGGGAAGGACAAAATAGGAAGAAGAAAAGAAAGAAGGGGATATCAGTTGCAATTTTCCCGCCAACAAGTTGTGGATCGAGGGGGGGGGGGAAGGCCCTAACCTCCCCCCCCCCCCCCCCGTCCCCGCTATAAAAAGAGAGAAGGAAGGAAAAGGAAAAGAGGAGAGCTAAAAAGGAACAAAAGGAGGAAGAAAAAAAGAAAAGGGAGAAAAGAAGCGGAGATCAGTTGCGGTTAATCCCGCCAACAATGTGTGGAGATGGGTTGGGGACCAAAATGACCCTGCCCCTCCCCCCCCCCCCCCCCTCTCAGCAAAACTAAAAGAGAGATAAGGAAGGGAAGGAAAGTGAAAAAGGAGAGAAAGGGAAAGGGAAAAAAAAGAGAATGAAGAAAGGTAGGGATATCAGTTGCAATTTTCCCGCCAACAAAGTGTAGATCGGAGGGGGGGGGGGGGGGGCACTGGCATACTGATGGGGGGGGGGGGTTGGAGAAATAGAATTCAAACGTGGTTTATTTATAATTCCATAACGGTAGTTAACAAATAATGCTGAATGAGATAATTTCCTCACATGTGTTTGTTGGAAAATGACAAATTCCTAAATTTACAGCCAGGCAAGAAAATGCTTCTTGAGATGCCTACATATCAGGGCCCGCGGAACGGCGGGGATCGGGATCCTCGAGCCCCTCCCCCATACTTTCTTTGAAAAAGTATATTAAAGAGAATAGAAAGAAAGGGAGCGAGAAAGAAAAAATAGTTAACTGCCAGTGTCACATTATAATGGGGTATCAAAATATGCTCATCTGACCATGATTAAAATTAATGCCTAAAATCCTAAGGGCTCTGCCCCCTGGATTCCACTAGGGCCTAAGGCGGGCCCTTAGATGCTCATATGACGGTCATTTAATGCCTAAACCCCCTGATTTCTGGGGGCTCTGCCCCCTGGACCCAACGCCAAATAGTGTCCTGCTAGTGTCACAAATAATAAGGTATCAAAATGCTCATCTGACCGTAATTAAACGCCTAAAATCCCTGAGCTTCTGGGGCTCTGCCCCCTGGACCCAATCAAAAGCCCTTAGGCGGGCCCCTCGATACTCATCTGACCGTAATTGAGTGCCTAAGACCCTTGAGATTCCGGGCTCCGCCCCCTGAACCCAAGCCATTAGTGACCTGCCATTGTAACAATTAGGTATCAAAATAATGCTCATCTGACCGTAATTAAATGCCTAAACTCCTGAACTTCCGGGGCTCTGCCCCCTGGACCCCGTCTAGGGCGCTAAGGCGGACCCCTGAATGCTAATCTGACCGTAAATTAAAACCTAAACCCCTGAGCTTCCGGGGCGGACAAGGTATCAACATTATGTTCATCTGACAGCAGGCGCGTAGCCAGGGGGGCGGTGGGGTGGTCCCCCAATAAACGCCGGCCAAAAAAGAGAGGAGTGTAAAGGAAGAGGACGTAGGAAGAAAAGGGAATAGACAAAAAACATATTTGAAATTCAGACAAGGATTCAAGTAAGGAGTCGAGAACGGTACAACGAATCGTCTTTTCTCTAATGAATTAATGAAACGTCAAAGCTTCCGCGCTACGCGCGGGGGAGGGCAGGGGGGGAACTTAATTCAGACGAGGATAATTTTCGGGAACGGTACAACGAATCGTCTTCTTTCTATAATAATTTAATGAAACGTCGAAAATTCCGCGCTTCGCGCGGAAGGGGGGGGGGGGGGATTGATTTAGACAAGGATTAAGAGTCGAGAACGGTACGACGAATCTTCCTCTTTCTCTAATGATTTAATGAAAAGTAAAAGCTTCCGCGCTTCGCGCGGGTGGGGGGAAACTAAATTATTTTCGAGAGCGGAACAAACGAATCGTCTTCATTCTCTAAAAAATTTAATGAAACGTCGAAGCAGGGGGAAAACTGAATTTAGACAAGGATTAAGAGTCGAGAACAGTACAACGAATCGTCTTCTTTCTTTGATTATTAATGAAACGTAAAAAGCTTCAGCGCTTCGCGTGGGAGGGGGGGAACTGAATTTAGACAAGGATTAAAAGTCATAACGGTACAACGAATCGTCTTATTTCGCTAATGATTTAATGAAACGTACAAGCTTCCGTCGCTTCGCGCGGGTGGGGGAAACTAATTATTTTCGAGAGCGGAACAACGAATCGTCTTCATTCTCTAAAAATTTAATGAAACGTCGAAGCGGGGGGAAAAACTGTATTCAGACGAGGATTATTTTCGAGAACGGTACAACGAATCGTCTTCTTTCTCTAATGATTTAATGAAACGTAAAAGCTTCCGCGCTTCGCACGGGAGGGGAAAAACTATTTTCAGACGAGTAGGCACGTACGGAAGGGGGGGGGGGAGGGGGTTAGGGGGTTGACCCTCCCCTTCGGTTTTTTATGTGTGTATTTTGGAGCAACCCCCCCCCCCCCCATTTTCTGTGATTTTTTTTTTTTTTTTTTTTTTTAATTTAAAAATAATTTAAAAAAAATATGCCAATGGCTGACCTAAAAAAGGTTACCTCACTCCCCCCCCCCCCAAAGGAACAAAATGTCAATTTTCTAATTTCGAGACCAAAAAAAAGTGTCCTCTAATCCCCCCCCACCACCCCCCCCCCCTCCCCCTCGCGCCTGAATATACCATGGACTTATGCCTATGCTTGAATTATCTGTGTTTGTATTTTTTAAAAGACGTATACATACATAGATCTATGTTATTATTAAAAAGGAGAGTCACCGCTTAGGGAGGGGTAAAAGTGTTACCCCTATATGCGATCGGTATACTCATCCAAAGACATTTATTTGAGGGCCTACCCCCCCCCCCCTTAAGAAAAACACACACACACGTACAAAAAAAAATATTCAAAATTATTCACTACTTTCTTTGTGGTAAGAACAGAACTTACTGCTTGTCTTCAGTCTTATAGGGGGGGGGGGGGGGGGGGGGGTATTCGAGTAATTGGTGCATGTGTCAATGTACTGTACGTATTGAGCGCGATCGCCCAACCAGCGTTCTTCCTTTATTCCGTGTAATTTTACTGGTTCGTCGAGGATCTAGGAGCAGAGCCGTCGAATTATTGACCAACCACAGCCCTATTGAACATTCTGGCACCAACATTCGGCCAATGGTTAGTCATTCTTGGATGGAGCTCGTAATTCGAGTATACATTTGTGTTTTTATGAAAGTCTTGTTATTTGATAGCGAATATGTTGATATCTTTTGCTCAATTTACAACGATAAGTACCGGAGCGGCAACGGTGTACCGTATAAAGACAAATCGGATGTTTTCGCTATTGCTCACTGCATGCATGCATGCAGTGCCGTTGTACATTACAGACGAGCATGTTCATATGTGTTTGCGTGTGTCTAGTGCCTGTGAGACTGTGCTGTGCTGTGGTGATATGAGTTTATGATGTGATCTAGAGCTAGATCTATGTTAATGTTTTCCCATGGGGGAATTGAAAACGGAAACAAATTCAAATCCAGATCTAGACTATGTTGTTAAATTCATATTAGTCTAGGCCTACTTTAATATCTCAGTTCGGGAAATGTACGATTTCTGCAACGTTGAAGAAATCGTACATTTCCCGAACTGATATAGACTCTAGAGTGAGAACGATACAACGATACAAAATTAAGGTGACGTCTAACTTTTAGATCTACTCTTCTAGATCTCATCTAGAGTCTATCCAATAAAAATAAAAATTCCAAGGTAATCAAGCACGTAGCCAGGATTTATTTTAGGGGGGCGGTAGTGAGCACGCAAAGTGTGCGAATCACTTACAGAGCACGCGTAGCGCGTTTCTTAGGGGGTGGGTGCAGGGAGGAGGGAGTTTCCCCCCTCCCGTGCGAAGCGCGAGAGCTTTGACGTTTCATTAGATACTAGAGAAAGAAGACTGTTTGTTGTACCGTTCTCGACTATATACCCTTGTTTTAATCAAGTTCCCCTTCCTTCGCGCATAGCGCGGAAGCTCTGACGTTTCATTAAATTATTAAAGAAAGAAGATGATTCGTTGTACCATTCTCGACTCCTAAAAGGTAAAGACCAGTATTGGAAATGCCCCAATTTCAAAAAATGAAATGGAAGCTCTTATTTGTGAAAGAATATGTTTTGAATAATACATGATAAAAATGTTGACGGGAGGAAACCGCCTACTAATTGATAATATTTGGTAAATTAGTGTATCTCTTGCCTGTTGAGAGATACAAATGCACGTGTCCGCGCACGTGGTGTAGTCCCATATACATCCTTCTGTGTATAGTGATTCTAACTTTATGAAGACTTGCCAAATTTCTTATCATTTTGATGATCCAGAAACCTTGCAGTAATCTATGCTAGATGATCAAACCTTTTCTGATCGATTTAACAATGTTTCTTTCACAATGCAATCGCATGACCATAACTGGTCTTTAGCTTCATCATGTTTGAATCAGTTTGCCCCTGCGGAAGCTTTGATGTTTCATTAAATTATTCGAGAAAGAAGACGATTCGTTGTACCGTTCTCTAGTTTTGAAAATAATATATGATCTCAATATGCAATCCTAAGTTTGCAGTTTTGCACACCAAAAGTCTACAGTTTATGATGACATAAGGAAAACTGAAATACAATTAACCTATAAATTAAAGGCACAGTATTTTCATGAAATTTATACAGGAAAATATCTCAAATGCAAATCTGATTTTACCAATGTTTGTCAATTCAGTCACATTTTTTGAATGCATGCAAACAAGTTTAGGGGTGACAATATTTTGGGAATTTAATTTTTTTTAACTTTTGATAAGGCCAAATAACAAAACAACAATAACAAAGTTCTTGATCCACTCGCCTCCATTTTGGCCGCCGCCTCCTTTTATTACTAATTACTTTTCAGAAAAGAAGCACAAAAAAAACGCTGTGAAAAGCCTGTGATGTACATGTACATTTTGTATAAAAACCTTCTATAGTCGAGCTGAACACATGTACATTTTTCACTGTTTCTGAATTTTGAAACTTGCCTAGCAAGTGAACTTAAATGATACAAATCATTTGTTTTGTCAAACATTGCATCAGTATACTCAAATGGCACAATATCTGTGAATAAATATACCTTGGCCAGCCCTATTTAGCATGGTGGCCATCTTGGAATAAAATAGCAAAAAAAATGAAAAATAGTAAAGCGCTGCCTCCTCCTTTAAATTTCTCCTTTTTTGGGGGGGGGGGGGGGGGGGGGGGGGGGGGGGGGTAGTGAGCACTTCAATTTTTTTTTCTTACTCAACTCGCCCCCCCCCCCAAAAAAAAAAAAAAATTCATACGATCTCCCTCGAAGCAGTTCCACAAAGTTGACAGCCCTACGTACCTGCTTCCGCTGGGTAGGCTTCGCATGTAATCCACTTTATACACTTGAATGAGACGCGATGATTCAGTGGTAGAGCAGTGGTTTCGTAACCAGGAGGTCCTGGGTTCGAAACCAAGTCCATGCCCTTTGGTTAAGCACTACATGTTATCCTCATTACCAAGTCCCTCGATTGGAGAGGACTTAAAGTCGTTGGTCCCCTGGTTGCTTACTTACAAGCATACACATGCTTTCTTAGCAGTCAGGTAAAACAAATCATCAAAAATATATGTACAGTGTTGGTAATAATTTGTTTGTTCTTCCTGTTGCAGATAAAAGGAAATGGAGACAACAGAACAAGGAGATGGACAGGTGCTGAGTATGTCCAGTGATCAATTTCTTACTAGCGGCTTATATGGGCAAACTTCTGCAGGTGTGTACATGACATGTACTTGTTAAGACCTTTACCGTATATAATTAATTTGAAACGTTGTTTGAAAGATTCTATATTTTATAGTTAAAAGTTAGGAAATAAATGAACTTGACATTTTGAATATCTTATTGTCTTCCTGAATTGATATATCAAATCCTGAACAATGACAGAGATGCTTTGAAAAAAAGACACCCTTTTTAAAGTTGGAGGTATATTTAGTGTATTGGTGGGGTGGGAGGTGGGACCTGATATACACCATTCAAGAATATAGGTACCTATTTAGTATAAGAAAAACACAGTTCTTGTGTGTAAGAGAAATGCAGTGCACTTCTAAATTCATAGTGAAATTTCTACGGTTTCTACTTTACTGCTATTATAGTTCACATCACAATTGAATACATGAATATAGGTAAAATGAAGGAATTTTGAAAGACATAAGAGAATTATCTCAATTGAGGTTGCAGCTTTTTAGTGCTGTAGTTGGAAATCTTAAAATTCTGTTCTGGTCTGACTTGCTTACTCTAGATCTATAATGGTTTCCGGAATAGGAACCAGTTAGTCTGTATCACGAAAGATGGCATCGCAATGAGAATTTCTTTTCGATCCCCCTCTGTGGTTTTTAGATGATAGCTTGCCTGGAGTAGCAGATGATGAAGGGCCTTTAGAAGAGAAAGGAGCCTGTTCACCTCTGAGAGAACAGGACAGGTTTCTACCCATTGCTAATGTCGCTCGTATCATGAAAGATGGCATCCCTAAATCAGGAAAGGTGAGTTTATTAAGGTGCTACTAAAGATTTGGTTGCAGTAAACTTACCAATGAATGCCGAGAACAAAAATGGAATGAGGAGAAAGTGAGAGGAAAGGGGGCGTGCAAAAGTGGAGGATGGGGCCCCATCACAACCTCATCATAATCAATGGTCTTGTTAATTAGTATTTCATTCACCTTGTAAGAATGGTGCTGCTCCCTTCCCCCCCCCCCCCCTCCCCTCCTCGCCCTCATGTATGCTGCCAGTCCACCCTCAATACAAAGATACACAGAAGCTCTGTGTCTTACACTCATCGGAGTAAACAACTTAAAACGCAAAGCCAAAGCTTTGAAAGCAGGAAAGAATGAAACAAAAACAAGCAGAAATGTCAAGTTATGATAAATCTGCTGATAGGAACAGCATGTTTTCTTATTTATTAGTAACAAGTTTGCAGTTAATCTGGATCTTCGTTTTAAAGCCATTCTTTGCAAAAATTGTGGTACTCAGAGTCTGAACAGAAATAAATGGCATAGTTCAGTGTGGTTTTGTCCCAGAAGAAACATGTTCTTTGAAGCCAGTAAATGATGTAGCAAATTTATTAAGACTTTTCTGTACTGACAGAAATATGTGGAATGACACATGATGACATCAACGATCATTTTCTTTACTCTTGTAGAAAAAAAATGCAATCGTTCTCTCCTGGTTTTTTCTTCTATCTTCAGATATCCAAGGAAGCTAAAGAATGTGTTCAAGAATGTGTATCAGAGTTCATCAGCTTTATCACAAGCGAGTATCCTTTTTACATACAAAATGGACAGGTAGTGATTGCAGATAATGATGATAGATTTATCATGCATGGTCCTAACTTATTATTGTTTTTTTCTCTTCTTCTTCAAACTCTCTTTGCCTACCCACTAGAAGTTTTTAATATTACATTTGGTTTTATGTGCAGGTTTACCACTCGTCTAGAGTGGGTAAGGGTTATTCAGGCCTGATAAAAACCCAATTCAAATTGGTTTTCTGATTTTTAAAATATTTTTTCCCAATTTTTTTTCTTCTTCCCGATTTTACACACACTTTTTTCTTCCCTATTTTACCCTGATTTTCCTGATTTCCCCCTTATTTTCTCTATTCTTCCCTATTTTGCCCTATTTTTCCCCAATTTTCTTAGTCGAAAGGGGGAATGTTGCTAGATGCCATTTTCCCCCCGCGAATCCTCTTCTTTCTTTTTTACTCAAGGGTGGGTTATTCAACTTCGAAACTGTTGAAGATGCTATCAAACATTTTGGCACGGTTGTGAAGCCAAAGCCTCAAGTAATCTTTCCATACCAGTCAATTACTTTGCTGCGTACTGCAATGCATTCAAGGATATTGCATTTTGCGCCGCAAGCTTTCATGACTTCATTTCCTCGAGTCTTTACACATTTTTTTATACCAAATTTATAAATTTTCAACCAAAGGGTACTGCGCAGCATCAAAAATGGCCACGCTGTGCACAGCCAAAGGAACATTTTATTTGATTAGTTAATTTTGTCATGATGACTAAGTTTAAAGAATTACCTGACTTTGTTTATGTTTGAATTTTTAAAAGTGCTAATTATTATGCTGCACATTATCTTCTTCTTTGACAAGGTAATTTGATTTTAAGCATGACATTGTACTTTCATAGTACATGTATACACAATTTACCTTGTTAATTACATAGACAGACTCTCCAGTTTACTGCACATGACTTCCTCTGTAACATTCTCTTTATTACTGTTAAAGAAATTTTGTTATGCACTGTTTTGTAAATTGTAATCTTATTACCTTACATCAAGATTGTTTGTAGAGCCAGTGAAAGGTGTCATCAGGAGAAGAGAAAGACAATCAACGGAGAAGACATCCTGTATGCCATGTCAAATCTGGGATTTGACAATTACGTTGACCCACTGAAATCCTACCTCCAAAAATACAGAGAGGTGAGGCATCATTTATTTCACTACGATCATCATCAACATTCTCTTCATCCTCATCATCATTACAAATCATCATAATTTTCAACTTTAACATCCTCCTCCTCCTCCTCCTCCTCCTCCTCCTCCTCCTCCTCCTCCTCCTCCTCAATGTAAACATCAACAACAACTCCATGGAAGTGATTTTTTACACAAATTATTGTCAAATCCGATGGGTTTTTTTCTTGGTTCTTACGAGGTGTACCTATTATTCTACCATTCCTGTGTACAATATCAGTAAGATTTTGCCCATTAAGGCATACAGTCAATTCCTGTTGTTGTTTATTCGTTATTTATTTTTCACGAAAGAGGAAATAAATAGGCAATGATGTCACTTTCTGTATATATTGCAATCCCCATTCCAGCATCAAAAGATTATTTATGATGATGCTTGAAAATGAAATGTTATATACATGAACTTTTGAAGTATTGTACACAAAAAAAGAAATGAATTATAACAGTCAGCATGTAAAAACTTCATTGGAGGCTGCAAATGACTTCTTGCATATTTTATAAGGTTGTGTTTTAGATAGTCAGGTATGGGGGGGGGGGGGGGGGGGGGAGAGCACTATTCAAATTGAATCTCCAGTACTGATGTACCTGTTTGTTTGTCTATCTCCTTGCAGTCAATGAAAGGAGACAAAGTCATCCCTCAAGCTAGGCAAGATGAACTTGGTGATATGTCTGCTGATACATTTGGTGAGTTTAAGGCTATCTGAAATTACTATGGAACTTAATGAAGGTACTTTGTATTTAATTTTTGAAAGTATGTGTGAGAGTCAAGAGTAAAAAAGAAATGCAATTTTACTGCCATAATGTTATCATGCATATGTTTTATGTGTAATTTTACTTTGTCACTGATGTATACTCTGTTAAAAAAAAACTGCGATTCAGCTCTCATTAATGAATTAAATGAATTAAACCATTTTAAATTAAATTAAATTAAATCAAATAATTTGTTATTGTCTTCTGTTTTTAGCAACTGAATTGATGTCAGGAGACCAGGCGGGTACACAAGTCTACCAGCAGTATCCATCCCAAGTACAGGTCAGTACACAGGTCAATACCCTCCGAGCTCCTTCCATGCTCCTCCTTTCTTGAATGGCAAAAAGAAAGATAGTGGGGAAAAAGAGAAGAGGAAGAGAGGGACAGAGAGTAGAAGGGGCACTGGGTACACATGTTTTTACAGCTGTGATTCCCTCCCTCCCTTCCTCCGAGCTCCTTCCGCGCTCCTCCTTTGTTGAATGGCAAAAAGAAAGGTAGTGGAGAAAAAAAAGAGGAGAGGAAGAGAGAGAGAGAGAGAGAGAGTAGAAGGGGATTTAACAAAATAAGATGTCACAACCCCTTCTCACATCCTTCCTCCTAATCAATGGCCTTATTTCATCCACCAAGGGATATCGATGTCCCCAATTTTCCTGTACTCTCTCGATATATATCTAAACCAAGGTAACATCACTGTATGTGCTGATCCCTGACACTTACCCAGATTATTAGCAATACTATTTCAGGCCATCATCAGCTGGTATGTTGGTGCAACATTGCAAACATGTAGTTGGGCCGACATCTCTTGTTCACTTGGCTCGAAAGGAACAAATTGACATTGGACCAAGGTTGGCACTATATGATCTAGCCAAAGTTAGCTTGATTATTGCAACCATGACAATCAAACAATATCAAGTCCCAAGCCGCCCAACTTAGTATTGCTGTCTGGACACTCATTGACACATGGGCTTTACCAATCAATTCTTATTGAATGGATGCTTATTTCTGGTATTCAATTCACAGAGAGAGGTTTAGATGAATATTCTGATGTGTGAATATTAGTTGGTTCAATGATTAGAATGCAAGTATTTGATTCTGTTCATGTAATTGATTTTTGCCTATTCTTTTTCAGATACAATGACCTTTACGTGATCCTTGATTGGTGGTGTGCTGCCAATTTGATCATCATCACAAGTCGGACCAACACCTTGAACGCAGTTAGCTGTCAGATTCACATCTCAGACTGTATCTTTTATACAAAGAAGTCTATACCCAGATATTGTATTTTTACCAACATGGATTAGCAGGCATGGGGCTGACGGCATTTATCTCTTTGGAGTTGGATGGGTTAATAGCTAGAATAGACAAATTTTGTTGTGCACTAGGTAGAAAGGCATGAGGAAAGGGATGCTTATGCTTTTGCTAATTGTACTTGTATGTCAGGTAAACCTCTGGAAACTCAATTTTGCCCAGTTTTGGGAAGCTTTGATCTTGATGCAATATAATAGATTTGGAATTTTCATTTTTAATAAGGGCTCTTAGTTTTGGGACAACTCCATTAACATCCATTGTGTGCACGCTTAGTACAGAACACTATTTGATTGTATATAGTCTAGCTTCAATTCTTTTGTCTCTTTATTCATGTGAGATATTGATGCTAAATCCGTCATCACCTCTTTGATTGAGAAACAAAGACATGTTGATACTTTCACAAAGGTTTTTTGTTGTCATGAACATCATTTTAGATGGAAAGTCCAAAGAAATTTGTATAGTATATCATATATGAGGCAATGCACTTTGAGGTGGAATCATGCTCAAGTTGAAAGTCATTTTTTAATTCTTTGAATCAGTTATGATTTATGATCTATTCGACATTTTTAGCATGAACAAAAAAATGTCTTACTTTACAAATTGTTCAACTAATTCTAGTTCACTCATGAGTCTCAGGTTAATTCCAATTTTTATTTTTTTCATGACTTACTGGTATCACAAACTGAGTTTTTCTTCAACATTAATGTCTTTGGAGAGTTTTGATAAGATGTATACAATGGCAATGTTCGAAATGGGTTTACACTATGGATTAATTTCACACAGAATATCATTCTGAAACATAAGGCAAATTGCTAAACTGAAATGTTACATCATGTTTTATTTGGAAAAATTGAGAATGGTGCATGTTCATTGTAGAAAGAAATAAAAGACTAGAGCAGTAACCAGCATTTACCTGGATTATTGTGATTTTTTTAAAGAACAATTATCATTCAACTGAAAATTGAGATTAAAAGTTGTTTTATATTGTATTTGGCCATATCTAGAGTATCATAGTTTAAACTCTGTTATATGTGCAGTTCAGCCAGAAAATGGTAACTCTTAACACTCACTTTTATCTCAGCTGGTGTATTTGGATGAGAGAAATCATGGGCTGTATATTTTCACAAGATGCCCCAACTTAACATGCCAGTAGAATAAACTGAATTTACCTGATTGTTTTTAATGAAATTTTCTTATACTCGATGAAACTGCATGTGGATAGGAATAGGATGGGAATACATTTAAAGCCCAAGTCCACTCCAAAAATAACTTACTTTCAATAGAACCAGAAAAATCAGACAAACCAATCAAAAAAGTTTGAGCAAAATCGGACGACTAATAAGAAAGTTATGAATTTTTAATGACATGAAAAAATTGGCAACTCACTCATGAGTCTGTGACGTATGGTCCTCACTATCCACTAATTATTTTCTTTATATTGATAATATAAATTTCCTATTTTCACCCTAAGAATCTTATTTCTTCACACCAGCATCCAAGTTAGATTGTTAGTAATAAGTTTTTTGTGTGGATGCACAAATAAAGAGTAATTTTTGTCCGGTTTAATCATGAAAAATTGAATTTTGATAAACTATTTATATAAAATTCAATAATTATGAAATACAATATTCGGAGAATAGTATCAATTCTTCAAAATTCATTTAAAAAATTGGAAATGTCATGCACGCAATATGATACAAATCATATAACCTGGGCAAAGGCATGGGGAAATCAAGTTTTTGGGGGATAAAAAGGGAAATTAATAGGATTAAACTATATAAAGCAATGGATAAGCTGTGAGGACATGACGTCACAAACTGATAACCATCTTGGCAATTTTGTGTCGTGATTCTCATTGTTCCATAGTTTTACAAACTTTTTCAAAAATTCATAACTTTCTTATTAGTTATCCGATTTTGCTCAAACTTTTTTGATTGGTTTGTCTGATTTTTCTGCTTTTATTGAAAGTAAGTTATTTTTCGAGTGGACTTGTCCTTTAAAGTATCTACCGGTAATCAAAAAACCTGTAGATGATTGTTTGTTTATCTGTATACTGTAATTGTTGTTTGTTTTCTTTGCATTCCTGTTGTAATTGTAATTTTTTGCTGTTTACACATGAAATGAAATTTGAACGAGATAAAGTCATGATGTATATATTGTACATACCGGTAGTATATTCTCATGTTTTTTGTTTTGTTTTTTTGCATTGTATTTGTGTAGTGTTTCATAATTTGGGTGTGGCTAATTTTCAAGGAACAGTGGGAGGATTAGAGAGTGAGAGAGAAAGAGAGAGAGAGAGAGAGAGAGAAGGGGAGGGAAGGGAAGGGAAGGTGGGAGAGAGAGAGGGAGAGAGAAATGAGCAAGTGGGAGAGAAGGAGGAAAAGGAAGGTGGGGAGAGAGAGAGAAGGGAAAGTGAGAGAGAGAGAGAGAAGAGGAAGGAAAGGTGGGGAGAGAGAGAGAGAGAGAAAAGAAGGTGGGGTGATGAGGAGGAATGAGATCAGAGTAGGGTTGCATGATGGGCCGGTAGAGGCTTCAAATTCGGAAAACACAATAACGGTATTAAAATAATTTTATTAAACTAATTCGTTGTCACTGGCTGTTTGGCGTAGCAACAAACGGAGTAGAGTCTTTTTTGTAGTTGGGACAGGCAGTCGGATAGCTGAAACATATATGGCAATTGCAACCATTCCTCGCGTGATATGTACATTTAAAATCTAGATTTGGGATCAGGAAGGGGGGGGGGGGGGGGGGAGGGAGGAGAAAGAGAGAAAGGGGATGTAAACATCAACTTCAAGTAAAACTTCTTAATAAATTGCAGCAAGTTTTCAACTCCAAAGGCAAAATTATAAGGCAAACGTATAATTAATGATGACCTATTTTGGTTTTCTCATCAGTTTTTTTCTTCTTTCCATCCTGTACATGCGTGTACATGCGGATGCCCCCGTCAGAGAACCCGGATCTGCCACCTCTATGATCATATATTGTGTTGGCCTAATGACAATCATAACCCCCGGCAGGCCCCCCCCCCCCCCCCCCCCCCCTCCCCCCCCCCCCCCCACATAAGCTGATTTCATTTTTAATCGTTCTTTCTGGAAGTGAGGCTAAATCAATGAAGTTTTTAAAAATATGAATAAGTCTTGGTCTAAGAATATGTAATACACGTGCATACCGTGCAAAATGGCCAAAACATCGCACAAACCGGGCCCTTTAAAACAGCAAAATAAAGGCCATAAAACTGGACGGCATCGCAGTAAAGGAAAAATTGACGTAGAATTAAAAGGTAAGTTACGAGAATGACATTATGTGGTAATATTGTTTGCGAAATAATACATTTTACGTGGTGAATCTGAGACTCTGATTTCCGGTGACATGAAGGCCCAGTCCCACACATACAGATAAGTGTGGTAAATTATAGTTGTAATGTTCAAAGTTTCAGTTTTGTTGTTCATTTTGTTGTATTGTTCTGTTCTCGGTTTTTTAGGGGTTCCTATGCATATCTCTATGCTAGGACCTGATCAGAGACACGTCTTGAGTAGCAAATATGACTGTGAGTGCAGTGAAACACTGAAAGTTCTGAGAAATCATGACCAGATCAGATCTAGATCTATTATTATTTTTTAAATTTAAGATAGACTAGACTAGTCTAGTCTAGTCTAGGCAAATTCATGCAAAAAAAATATATTCAAAAAATTGACTTGAAAACACATCACACAATTAGTCTAAACCGAGTCAGGAGCAAATTTGAAGAAATTATATTTTTAAATGTTGTAAAACCAAAGATATAAGAAGAAAACTGACCAAGTGCAAGTATCTGTACTAAAAATCGTACATGTAAAATTGGTCGTAGACATTCGACAGCTGAATATGACGCGCACGGTTGCATTACGTGCGTTCTCGAATCCAATATTGTACCTCACACACACAATCTCGCCATACCGCGAATGGTCCGTCTTGGGGAGCTAGCCGGCTGAGAGTTTGCAGCGATACCAACGCAGCTTCGGAGCTCCGCAGCGCGCCATTTTAGCGGGACTCGGAAAGGTTTGCGATAGGAAGGCAGCGGCCTAGCTTTTTGCCCAAACAACGCTAGATCGGCTGCTGGCAAAATGAAAATAACTACGATCGAGAACATCGTCGGTTTCTTATCTTTTCAGTGAGATAATTCTGAATTCTAATTGAGACTATATAATAAATTAAATCGACAAAGAAACCTCGGTAGAACTCTTATAACTATACAAAAGCTAGACCGAAAGCTTCAGTCTCTATACCGTCGGTTGTTCCACTGAGACTACGTCTGGCTCCACTAGACCTCCGGTTATAGAGACAGAACGATCGCCTATGCCAGCCTATGTTGAAGATATCACGGCTAGATTTTAGCCGTTAGGCTCCTCCCACAAACAGGAAAAACTGTGCGCCATCTACACGTTCGTAATGGCGTTATCACAGTTTTTCCTTCATAATCATTTTTGCCTTCGGCGTAGACTAGAAGGGATGAGATTGACGGCAGCAAGAGTTTAACACGGCTTGCAAGATTTTCAACATGGATGTCGATTTTGACCCATAATTTCCTTAAAGGGACCATTAAACGGATTATTTCAATCAAGTTAGTAAGTGGAACCGATGTATTATAGCCTAGGCCTAATGTAAAATTGGATATGCACGAGGTGAAATGACATTTTGGGGGATTTTGGCGGCATAACAATACGGCCGTGGCAAGTTTGTTCATGTTTGTGGGAGGGGCCTAACGGCTAAAATCTAGCCGTGATATCTTCAACATAGGCTGGCATAGGCGATCGTTCTGTCTCTATAACCGGAGGTCTAGTGGAGCCAGACGTAGTCTCAGTGGAACAACCGACGGTATAGAGACTGAAGCTTTCGGTCTATACAAAAGCTTGTTTATTTCTTCATTTGACATTTTGTTTTCGACCATTTTTTTGTGCGCGAGTCAATGTAAACTATGTATTACCAAACTTTCAACACGCAAGGAACGGGGAACACTCGCGGACCTCGTAACAAATTCGTTGCACAAAAAAAAAATCAAGGGTGATTTTGAAGCAGTGAAGAACATTGGCGCTGCAATGCGCAGAAATATACTTGAAAGAAACTTAAAAAATAATACCTGAATTTTCAGAAAATTGTATTTGTATTAGTGTACCTAGATGTGACTTGTTTATTAATCAGATTTTATGAAGATTTGTCGGGAAAAAATGTCAATTTTTCCCGTTTGGTGGTCATTTCTAGGCTAATATTTTAAAAGTTGCATCAGTAATGGGCCCGATGTTTCTCTTATCGTATGTAATTTCTTCATAGATTAAACATAGGATGGTTAAGGGTAAGACCAGATAACATTATAAAAAAGATATATCCTTCCACCCTCCCATATCCAAGTTTTGGGCTGATTATTGCCGACCCACCGCAGCAAGGCCATTCAGATTTTCGTACGCGCGCAAAGCGCCCTCTAGTGCCCCATGAATGTGCCTATTTAAGAAAGAAAAACAAAAGGAGAAAGAAAGAAAGAGAAAAATATATAGAGGTCTAGATCATAGAGAAAGAAAGAGACAGAATTGAGAAAGAGCTATTTAATAAAGAGTGAAAACGTGTCGTCACTCTCGTGAATCATGAATGATGAAAATAAGAAAGAAGAAATTTAGAACAAAATAACAACATTTGCTTCCGTTTCGTGAGCTGGGGGGCACATCTTCTTTTTATCATGTTTACTTGGCAGTTTTGCACATTTGCACTTGTGTCTTTTAAAAAATGAAACACAATAAAGACCTAGATAAAATAGATAGATGATTAGACAAGAGTGACTTTACCAAACACAACTTTGATGCCAAGTGACAGAATGGAAGTACTTGATATATCACTCTCACTAAATCATTACTTCTTCAAATATGCACTTGTAAATTTTGTCACTTTCTTGAGAATTTGATAGTCATTTTAGAATGGTCATGGTTGCTTTTTTTTCTCTCCATTTCCCAGGGAGAGTAACTGCCAAAGCCATTTCAAAGAAATGGAAGAAGGAGCTCAGCAAGGCCGGTCGCAGAAACAAGGTTCGTCTAATAATCATCAGAAGTTAACTTCAAGCAAGACGTGAATAATATATTTATAATAATGTTTCTTTCATTGATAGGAACTGTTTGAATGAGAAGTCATTATAATGTCAGGGAGTAAATAAACAATTATCAATTTGAATAATCTTTGTTTTATTATGCCTCAGTTACGAAGTAGCCGGAGGCATTATGTTTTCGGGTTGTCCGTCCGTCCGTACGTCTGTACGTACGTCTGTACGTACGTACGTCCCGTTCTTGTGATCGCGTTATCTGAAGAACCGATCGATGGATTCCTGCCAAACTTTGGTCATGTATGTATCTTGCAGAGCCGATGAACTGATTAGATTTTGGGGTCACGAGGTCAAAGGTCAAAGGTCACAGGGCTCATTAGGTATGCAAAAACAGCTCGTGATCGCGTTATCTGAAGAACCGATTGATGGATTCCTGCCAAACTTTGGTCATGTATGTATCTTGCAGAGCCAATGAACTGATTAGATTTTGGGGTCATGAGGTTAAAGGTCAAAGGTCACAGGGCTCATTATGTATGCATAAACAGCTTGTGATCGCGTTATCTCAAGAACCGATTGATGGATTGCTGCCAAACTTAGGTCATGTATGTTACTTGCAGAGCCGATGAACTGATTAGATTTAGTGGTCATGAGGTCAAAGGTCAAAGGCCACAGCACACATTATGTATGCAATAACAGCTTGTGATCGCGTTATCTCAAGAACCGATTGATGGATTCCTGCCAAAATTAGGTCATGTATGTTACTTGCAGAGCTAATGAACTGAGTAGATTCTTGGTTCATAAGGTCAAAGGTCAAAGATCATGGGCTCATTATGTATGCAAAAATAGCTTGTGAACGCATTCTCATTAGAACTGACAGATGGATTACTATTTAACTCAGGACATCTTGCAGAGCCAATGAACTGAGTAGATTTTAGGGTCATGAGGTCAAAGATCAAAGGGTCATATATGTATATGAGAAATTGCTTGTAATCACGATATTCTGAGAACCTGTCAATGGATTACAATTGAACTTGAATCCAAAAAATTTCTTCTGTTTTGGTTTGTAAAATTGCTCTATGACGGAGGCATCATTTTCGACTGCGCGCAGTCGAATTCCATCTAGTTGTAATATATGTTGAAATAGTCCAGCCAAATTTACACTGTCAGGACGGCCCAATCCTTTTTAAATTTGCCTTTTCAAATATTTTGAAAATAATTTGTCCTTTTTATGTAAAAAAACATTGAAAAAGTGAATTAATAGAAAAATATAATCATTTTAAACAATACTTCTATGATATTGCCTGTATGTAAATAATATACAAGTTATTTTGTTTTTCCCAAATATATTAAATTGTAATTACACTAAAACATTGAGTTTGGTTTTTACCTTTCTCCCACTATATTTCTGCGAATACATACATGTATGTATAAACCTGCCAGCCTTTAAGTAAATTTTTGTTTGTTTTGCAGGCCCTCCAGCTTCGCAAAAAGAAAAGAGATGATCTTCTCAATCAGAAGAGGATAGGGGGTCAAGAGGCACCTCCAAACTTAGTGGTAAGTTAGGCAACACTAGCAGTTATGAAATATTAGATAAAACTTCCTTTCTAAAAGATAAAGTTGAGTTCTGATCATGCACTTTCGAAGGAAACTGTTTAAAAGTGATTCGGAAAGGTTGATCATGTAGCACAAAAGTATTGGTATTTACCTTGATGTTTCGGAATCCTCAAAAAGCTCAGAAATTATTTTCACCTTTCCCAGAACTCAACGTTCTCTTTAACTAGATATGTATGTTATGGTTTCATTCTGTAGAAATTTTGTAATGTTTCAAAGATAAAGTTGAGTTCTGGTAATGCGATTCCATTGTGAAAGAAAAGGTGTGGAATGGATCAGAAAAAGTTGATCATGTAGCATGTAAGTATTGGTGTGTACTGCAAGGTTCTGCTTCTAGAGTCATCAAAATCATAATAAATTGGCCCAGTCTTGGTAAAGTAACAAGCTGTACACAGAAAGATATGGGACTACGCAAATGGTGTCAGGCCTACTTACCTTGATTTCCTTATCTTTCTATGCTCATTACTCAGCCAGTATACATTTTCTACCCAAATTGTTTGACAAATGACATTTATTTGTAATCTTGAACATTCAATTTAAGTTTCGTTTGATTCTGTGAGAATTCATTTTCTTTTTTACCAGAACTCCAGTTTATCTTTATTTTTGAAATCTATTCATTTTATGAATAAAATGTGTATATTTTTATAATAAGCTATTCAACAATAAAAATGTAGACAATAAGGAATAGACCTACCCATTATTGTATCTTTGATTTTACATGAGAAAATATTAATGTTACTCATGTCGTAATTGTGATATACCTTTCTTCTGGATGATCTAAATCCATTAGCTGGTATTCTCTGATGCAGACTAACTTTAGCTTCAGAAACACAAGTGTCAACCCCTCCCATCCCTGGTAGTTGGGTTTTCTGATCTTATTGTGACTCAGATGACCAGTTCCTAATAAATCCAAGAATGGGATTAATTTGATCTACTGTATTGATTATATATATAGGAGGACTAAGAAGGCAAGTTTTTGCTTGTGGATAATCATTCAGGAAAAGTTATAGCTTTATAGCATTGTATCCTAGAGACCAGGATAACTGCCTTACTGAAAGGCACTGGTATACTGCCTCTGTCTAAAACCCATGACTATATGGTTCAGTTGGTGTTATTAATCTATAGTAGAGACACACTTCTAAAAATAGCCACTAATATAATGTAGCAAACGTTGCTAATTTAGACACCATGTTTTGCATACAATTAGGGGTAGGGCTAGGGTTGGTCTCTACTACTGCTTTAAAAATTGTCTTTGTCTGGTTCCAAGATATCCAGAAATAAATTATGCAAATTAGCAACCCTCTCATTAATTCCACCCCTTTATTACAGATGGTGATTCCCCTTCATGGAACCATTAACGTTGATCAAATTATTGGCTACTTGAGGGCAGCAGACAGTGATGCAGTGGAGTATCCAGGCAACAGTAGTAATCTCCTGCATATTTGGTAAGATAATTTTTGCAACAGTTATGTAAATCTTTACTTTATTCTAAAGGTTTATTTGAAATACAACAACTATCATATTTGGATTTGGACTATGTTTACCAATTAGTGTCAATCTTTTAGGTATATCTTCAAGATTTGATAGTAACTCGTCTTACATATAAAATGCCTATATCATTTTGATGACTTCATTTGGTAGAAGGTTGGTACCAATGATTGGAATTAAATTTTTTTTTAGAAAATTGCACTTCGCATTATTCAGTGCCAGTTATTCTTTCACGAACCTCAGTCTTTAATTTGGGAATAGATTTGGTGAGCCGATTGCTAAAAAGAAATCTAATAATAATAATAATAATAATAATAGTGTAAGCTTTATTTGTTTGTAAACACATGTTTATTTATAAACACATCCATTTCAAATTTATATCTTTTGTTTGAAAGCATTGTCATTTCCACCCTGTCATACCTAATGAATAGATGACCCTACTACTTTGAATCATTGATCGAGGCTATTTTTGTATTCACATATTGACTTCATCTTTTATGCAACTCTTACTTTTTTGTAGCTTACCTCGCTTCAAGAAGAGATTCACCATAGTTGTACCCTCCACCAATTTGTCTGCCATCTTGGATACAGCTAAGGCTGCTGACTCGGTGCTCTGTCTGGTTGACCCCACTCAATGCTGGGACGAGTGGGGTGACCTCTGTCTTTCATGCCTGTTTGCGCAAGCTTTGCCTTCAGTGACATTTGCTACAAAGGTATGTTCGTGATTTTGAATTACATTGCATTGTCTATCGGACGTCTTTTTCAGTTTCTTTTCTTTATTTGATGTAGATTTCCAATGATATCAAGTTGAAATTTGTCTACTACATTTATGGCTTCTTGATATCCTTTAAAGGTATAGACCAGTTTTGGACCCCTCCCCCTCCCCTCCTCTCAAAAAATGAAATGGAAGCTCTTAAAGGCCCACTGCACTACTTGTAGCTACTTGCGCCCTCTATATAACAAACAATAACTAATCGGTGACCATTGGTCCCCCATGATCCGCTTTTTCTTATGTTAACTGAGAGCTGAGTTGATGAGATAACCACCTGTCCAGTGACCTTGCAGGGCAGTCTAATCCCTCCTATAAACTACGGCAGATAAGCTTTAATACAAATCATGTGAAAGAATATGTTTTGACTAATACGTGATGATACAAACTTTGCCGGGAAACCGTCTACTAATTGATATATTTGGAAAATTATTATATCTATCCATACCGGATAGATATCGCGCAGGTGACGCGTAGTCCCATATACATCTTTCTGTGTACAGTGCTTGTAATTTTACCAAGACTGGGCCAAATTTCTTATCATTTTGATGATTCCAGAACCTTGCAGTACACACCAATACCTATATGCTAAAGGATCAACCTTTCAGATTTATTCCATAGCGTTTCTTTCACAATGCAATCGCATGACCAGAACTGGTCTTTACCTTTAAGACAAGTATTCTGTTTTCTATCAGTGTCTGCCAAAGTCATGAAGAAATCTAAAGTGCGCCAGAATAAAAAAGATCACTCTCACACAATTTTGTCCAAACTGACAGAAGTATGTTTTGGGGATTATATTTTGTTACGAAGGAGAGTCCTGAAATGATTGTTAGCATTTGGAAACTTTTTATTGTGCTTCGTGCTTTGTATAGGAACGTATACATAGTGTCTTTTTTAATCTGCTCTTCAGCTTGAGATTGTATTAGATTTAATGATATGATACATGCATGCCTTAAAGGGATTGGGTAACTTTGTCTCAGATTCTGAAACAAAATCCTGGATTTAGCTCATGCTGCAATGATAACTATAAACCTTTAGGTCAATCAGGAACCCCAAGACTTTTACAAGCTGATCGCCTGTCTTATTATCAAGATATTTATGGTTGGAAATCGAAATTTAAAAACGGTTTTTATAACACTACAGTCTATTGGGGGAAATGAGTATGGTAAAACTGGTCACTCAAAGATTTGTACTTTTTTGAGGCATTTCATGATCATTTTGAAGCGCAATTTTTCTAGGGCTTCAATATTACACTTTATCACAGACACTGATAACACGTAGGGCCATGCATCTCAGATTTAACATTGTTAAATGATGCCTATAATATCTTTTATCTCTTTTTGGTCGCACCTTAAATATTTCGTGCATTCTACCAAACAGGGGATGAGTGATGTACCAATTAAGAAGAGAAATGATGTGAAGAAAACATTACTAAAGCAAATAGAAAGGAGGTAAGTCATTGAACATATTTCAGAAATTGTTTGGTTTTAAAGGAATAAATAGCATAATCTGATGATGAGATCTTGTTCATGTTACAAATGAGTATTGGAAAATTAACACAATTGGAAAGTAACACAATTAGTTTGACATTTGACGGTATGGTTGTATTTAAAGTTGCAATTGATTTGATATCCTAACAGTGAATTTGTAGAGTATAGTGTGATTATAGCTGGTTCCAGTTATTATATTTGAAACACAAGACATATTAAGTAAACTGTTGTATTGGTAATGCTTTGGTGTGGCATAAACTGATTGATCAATATTGGTGTATTGAAGCATAAAGATGTCAGTACAAGAAACTATGTAATCTAATTTCAAGCCAGATCATTTTTATTTTAAGGACTCAACAGATATGTGCCACGCTTGTGGTGTACATGAATTTCATTATTAGGAGTTTCACAGAGTTAAATGCAATATTTCATTTGTGAATTTGAGTATTGTCATATGACCTCACAAAATTGAATTGAATTGAATGTCTGTAAGTGTGCCTGCATGGACTATCAACAATTCTAATCTCCCAATTTCAGATTCCCGAGTGGCAAGCTATATACAGTAGACACTGAACAGGAGAGTATCTTACTACTTCGACACCTAGCAGAGCAGAAACTCAATACTATAAAGTGGCGTGACCTACGACCTCATGTGTTGGCAGATGATGTGACTTTTGAACCCAACAAAAATGAGGTATGCTTATCTTCTACACTTTCAAGGTTAATTATGGCAATGACATCGTCTAGGTCATATTTGAGGGGTTTTGTGAGAACCCTCAAGGTCTCTAATTATGCTGAGGTATTATTTCAGGCATGCATAGAATAGGTCCAGTGCAGGTGATATGCACCATGACAATATCTTGTGTAAACACATTGATGCAGTTAAAGATTTCACCAGTGAAAATTCCTTTGTCAAAAAGTTCTGTTTTTCTTCTGTTTATGAGCTCTGTACGTTTGGATGAGTTGTTATTGGGAGTAGATATGTAAAGTTGGTAGAGAATTGAATAGATGCGTGCAACTATCTACAGTGTCAATTTGCCACTACAAATTTCTAATGCTGAAGCTCTTTCAACCCACTGTGGAACACAGGATGGTAAAGGAACTCTTAAAGTGACTGGTTTCCTGAGAGGATCATGCCTGTCTGTCAACGGTCTCGTTCACCTGCCTGGCTTTGGAGAATTTCAGATGAATCGCATTGAAGCTCCCTCTGACCCTTGCCCTTTGAACCCAAAGAACGTAAGGAGAAAGGGCAAGAAAGCCGAGGATGGCATGGCTGTGGTAAGTCTATCAGTTGACTTGAAATTTGGCATCTTGTTTGATAGAATGAAATTAATGTATGAACGAACATGAACTCAAACTGGTTGTGTTAATTAACTTCTAACTGAATTGTTATCCTCAATAAAAATGCATGGCAATTTGAATTGTTATGATGTTACTATTGATTTCTTGAAAATTTAAAAAGATTTGAGAGCTAGATGTCAGATACAATAAACTCATATTCTGATATAATTAATTCATATTCAGATATAATTAATTCATATTCAGATACAATAAACTCATATTCAGATACAATAAACTCATATTCAGATACAATAAACTCATATTCAGATACAATAAACTCATATTCAGATACAATTAATTCTTATTTACAAGTACGATAAACCCATATTTGCTTGAAAATAACGGTAATGTGATAGCTATAAAGGTAACTGCTATTGCTGCTCCTGGTGGTTCTATTTTTCAGGAGGACGATGAAAATGAGACAATGGAGGAAGGTTCGAAGCTACTTGAGGTCGTTGACCCTCACAGTCAAGAATCACTGCAATCAGAGGCCGTACCTGATCCTATGGAGGGAGAACAAACATGGCCGACTGAAGAGGAACTAGCTGAAGCTGAAGGTAAGAAAAGTACAGCCTTGTATTCGGGCAAGTCCAAGCTATCTTGTCCCATACATTACTGACCACATCTAAGATTTTAGTATGTGTGATCATTGCTTTAAGTTATAGACACAAAGTAGTGGGCCCTCATGGGGAATTCGACACTATTCGGGTGTATACCCAGATAAAAGATGTTGCCAATCACCAGGATTAGCCTTCAGTTTTATGACAAACAAGCCGTATGTAAGGTATTTACATTTTTCACTTATTCCCCCAGACAGTAAAGTCATTATCTGCACCCAAAGGCTCTCTGAGAGACTAGGGGGTTATTTTTGTATAGGACTACGGGTTCGCTGTGTTCTGATTAGTACACCCATTAATGGTATTTCCACCAAGTCTGGGCTCAGCGAATTATGGTTTTATTCACGTGGAAACTGACGACCCTCTCCTTGTAATAGCCATACTAGAGCTCAGATCCGGCAAAATATCAGATGGAGTGACACGTTAAATGTTAATTTAGTGCAACGTATGGGACACAAAATGACCAGAAACCTTGGTTCTGCCCATTCATGAAGAAAGATTAAGTTGAAGCTGGTTGAACTGGTTGTTCTGCTGATTTGTGGAGAGCAAGTGCCAAGAGCTTTTAATTGTCTGCACAAATTAATGCAATACTGTAACAAACAGAATGAAAAATGAAAATAGTCATGAAATTCAAATGAGAAATTGATTTCATTATGAAATGATTTTTGTTGGTTTCAGTAAGAGAGTTATGGTGTTTTTGTTTACAGGTTGAAGTGGTTGATACTTGGTTCACCATAAAGCAGTGGACTAAATCTACCCACTTAGGGTCTAAACCTGGACTAAAGTTAATACTGGTAGTTTATTTTATGAGTACTAGCTTTTGACTCTGCTCATCCATCTGTGACGAGGATGAGAGTAAATGAAACCCATGTGAAAATAATGGTTTAAACAGTTCTAGGCTTCTTCTGCATTCTAAGAAATGTTTGTATGATTTAAACCCTTTTTGGAGACATTATACATTTATATTCCAAATATGGATAACAATTGATATGCCCTTCTTATACTTTTCCAATGTTCTTCCTCTAGCTGCCTTGAAAGAAGAAAAACCGGAGCGCATCGTCAAGAGGGTACCGAAAGGAACATCAGACTATCAAGCTGCATGGATTGTTGAGAGCGATGGAGAAGAAGAGGAAGATGAGGATGAGGTAACAATCTAGTGAAGTATATTTATATGAAAAAGGAGAGCCTGTTTGCTGTTGAAAGTATTTAAAGGGCTCTGGGGGAAAAATTCTAAAAGAAAATCATGAAGTTCATCGTGGGTAAAACCCCTCCAATTCAGACATTTTCGAGCAAAGTTATGAAATGACTGTTGTCTACAATGGTATTTAAGAGGAATATCATATCAAGTCATCAATAATCTTAATGTTTCATTGAGACCTGTACAGTTGGGCATTAAAAGTGTGTTTTGAGTTCATGTGAAGTTTATATTTTGTAAGAAGCATTTCTCATTGCTTTCATGATGCTTTTGCCATGCAAATGCTTTTACAATAAGTTATTAAAGTTCATAGCCTGTTTTTTTTAGATTAATCATGTAATATATTGTATAACCGATTGTTGTAAAGCGCATAGAGAATTTATTATCATGTGCTATATAAAAATGACTTTATTATTTATTATTTCTTTGACTAAAAAAAAAAGAGTGAAACTACCTTTATTATGACTCTTTCCATGACTGTAGATGGCCCTTAAATTCCACTGTGCAACCAATTTTCTAAACAGTTGTCATTAATGAACTCTCAAGTGTAAGACATTTTACTTAAAATTTATTTCTTGGGTGTTAAATTGGGCTTAAGATATATTCCATGGAAATAGAATTAATACAGGCTAGCTCCCCTGTCTCAGTGGAAATGACGTGGCAATTCTCAGTCCAAATTTATTGTTCACACATCCATATTTCTTGGGTGGGATTAGCTGCCCATGGCATAGAAGGTTAAGCATCTCTTTACACATATGAATAGTGTAAATATACTCCTGTATTCTAGTAAAATTTAAACCTGAAGCTGGGCTCAAGCTTTTGTTCAAAAGCAGGTTCAACAAAGGAAGTTAGTCTAATTAAGTTTTCCTTTTGTTAGACATGATCTTACCGGTAGATCCAGGGTCAGGTTTAACCAATTATAAGCGTACAGTCCTTTGAGTATTATGTTTGTTTGCTTTTGGTAGGAGAGTGATGATGATGAGGAGGAGGATGGGGATGCCATGCTACCGGAAGCGGAAGATGCAGAATCCGTAGACGAGGATCCTTCGGAAGCAGATGATATGGAGTTTGAGACGGTTTGTAGATTGCTGTAAAACCACAAAACTTTCATGTGCATGAAACTGTTTGCAAGTGTTTTTAAATCATGAAAAGTTCATGCCATCAAATATTTTAATCATAAATGTTTTAAAAGATGTATATTAATTTACTGTTCATAGATGATGATTATAATAATTTGCAATTTTCTAGGTGTAAACTTTTTTTTGACTCACACAGTAGTGATACTCTGTACAATACCACAGTCAATAGAGAAAGGTGAAGCAATCACAACCAAGTTTGTTTTGGGATTATGAGCGAAGAAAATTGTTGTTGACAATGGTGAGTTTTAGGCAAATGCATATAAAGTGTTGAATTCAATTGGTGAAGTCTTTTTTTCTTTTCAGGTGAGCATCAGTGGTGGAAGCAAGGAGAACTATGACGTCCATTTTGACGAGGAGGAAGAAAAGACATTGTGAGTATTTTGATGTATGTAATGTGTAAGAGCTGATTGTACTTGATAGGGGTAATACCATCAGGGGCGGATCTAGGGGGGGGTTGGCCGTTTAAACCCCCCCCCCCCCTCCCCTTGGGGCGGCCAAGTGAAGAAAAAAAAAAAAGGGAGGTAAAAAGAAGAAGTAAAACGGAACGATTTTTGAAAAATCCTGGATCAACCCCCTCCCACCCCCCCCCCCCCCCCCCCCCCCCGCTCTTTGGCAAAAAGCTAGATCCGCCCCTGACCATACCACGTGTATACTGTGATATGGACTGTAATACAAGGCCTCGCCTAAAAAAGAGTTGATATTAGTCGCAACTATGTACATAAGAGATAGGGGACTGCAAACTTGGGATTGATTAGAGGACTTGCGATTGATCCAAATCAATTGCAACTCTTCATATGACGGTCCATGTCTCATGGGCCATCTCTCTTTTTTAAATTACAAACTGGACAAAGTGGCATACTATGTTTGTGTGTTCTGGTTTTCCCTTGCAGTTTCATATCAAACTTTCAAGGCCCGAAGCATTCAGCATAGTGTCTTGAGATCAGCTTACACTAGCCTACATGTATGATATTAGGTACAAAGCTTAATGGATCCTAATATTTCCTATTCTCTTAATAATCGTGGATTATGAGTGCATATCTGACAAAGGCACAACTGTTCATTTTAGGCATCATTTAACAATTTTAAATCTGAGATGCATGGCCCTACGTGTTATCAGTGTCTGTGATATGGTTAAAAAAATGGATTGGGTATCTTTCTCTCAGATTCTAAAATAAAAATCCTGGATTCAGCTCATGCATTTTAAAATTGTAAAACTGGAAACATTGTTAAACAATGCCCTTAAATTACACTGTCGGCACCATGTGTACTGTGCTAACATGAAAGTGTGCTGGGCAATGACAAAAATGGAGCAGTCATGATTGCTTTCTGAAGTCCACACAAATTCCTGGGTTAGAGAGTGGCAAAGTGTAGATGAGTGCATTGACAGGTGTTGGTACCATGCCTGGGATTAAGCTTGCACCAGGAGATCTAAAGTCCATCAACTTATCCATGAGATGGCAAGGCATTCGTCCCTTTTTGTACCTAAACATTTACAAATAGAATTCTCATTGGTGACTCATTTTCTTGTTGTTTGAACAGGTTAGAGAAGTACAGAGAGGAGAGGAGCCATGTTATGTTCCCTGATGAAGTCGATACTCCCATGCATATGTCTGCAAGAACAAGATTTGCTAGGTGAGTAGTAACGTTGAAGATGGTAGATTGCAGGTGTAGTATGTGGTAGGTACTGGACAGTAGTTAGTAGATGGTAGTGGTAGATGGTAGATTGCAGGTGTATTATGTGGTAGGTACTGGACGGTAGTTAGTAGATGGTAGTGGTAGATGGTAGATTGCAGATGTAGTATGTGGTAGGTACTGGATGGTAGTTAGTAGATGGTAGTGGTAGAATGTAGATGGCAGGTGTAGTATGTGGTAGGTACTGGACAGTAGTTAGTAGATGGTAGTGGTAGAATGTAGATGGCAGGTGTAGTATGTGGTAGGTACTGGACAGTAGTTAGTAGATGGTAGTGGTAGATGGTAGATTGCAGGTGTAGTATGTGGTAGGTACTGGACGGTAGTTAGTAGATGGTAGATTGCAGGTGTAGTATGTGGTAGGTACTGGACAGTAGTTAGTAGATGGTAGTGGTAGATGGTAGATTGCAGGTGTAGTATGTTGTAGGTACTGGACGGTAGTTAGTAGATGGTAGTGGTAGATGGTAGATTGCAGGTGTAGTATGTGGTAGGTACTGGACAGTAGTTAGTAGATGGTAGTGGTAGATGGTAGATTGCAGATGTAGTATGTGGTAGGTACTGGATGGTAGTTAGTAGATGGTAGTGGTAGAATGTAGATGGCAGGTGTAGTATGTGGTAGGTACTGGACAGTAGTTAGTAGATGGTAGTGGTAGATGGTAGATTGCAGATGTAGTATGTGGTAGGTACTGGATGGTAGTTAGTAGATGGTAGTGGTAGATGGTAGATTGCAGGTGTAGTATGTGGTAGGTACCTGATGGTAGTTAGAAGATGGTAGTGGTAGATGGTAGATTGCAGGTGTAGTATGTGGTAGGTACTGGACAGTAGTTAGTAGATGGTAGTGGTAGAATGTAGATGGCAGGTGTAGTATGTGGTAGGTAATGGACAGTAGTTAGTAGATGGTAGTGGTAGATGGTAGATTGCAGGTGTAGTATATGGTAGGTACTGGACGGTAGTTAGTAGATGGTAGATTGCAGGTGTAGTATGTGATAGGTACTGGATGGTAGTTAGTAGATGGTAGTGGTAGATGGTAGATTGCAGATGTAGTATGTGATAGGTACTGGACTGTAGTTAGTAGATGGTAGATTGCAGGTGTAGTATGTTGTAGGTACTGGACGGTAGTGAGTAGATGGTAGTGGTAGATGGTAGATTGCAGATGTAGTATGTGGTAGGTACTGGACTGTAGTTAGTAGATGGTAGTGGTAGATGGTAGATTGCAGGTGTAGTATATGGTAGGTACTGGACGGTAGTTAGTAGATGGTAGATTGCAGGTGTAGTATGTTGTAGGTACTGGACGGTAGTTAGTAGATGGTAGTGGTAGATGGTAGATTGCAGATGTAGTATGTGGTAGGTACTGGACTGTAGTTAGTAGATGGTAGTGGTAGATGGTAGATTGCAGATGTAGTATGTGGTAGGTACTGGACGGTAGTTAGTAAATGGTAGTGGTAGATGGTAGATTGCAGATGTAGTATGTGGTAGGTACTGGACTGTAGTTAGTAGATGGTAGTGGTAGATGGTAGATTGCAGATGTAGTATGTGGTAGGTACTGGACGGTAGTTAGTAGATGGTAGTGGTGCTGGTAGTGAAGATGGCAGATTATAGAAAGTATAATTGAAACAGTTGTCGTCGTGCCATTTTGGCAAAGTTATTGCTCCCATGCAGACAAGATTGTTGGGTGGTGGGGAATCTGACTGTCAGTGCATGAAGGAAGAAGATAACAATTCTCATAATTAGTTTGTTATGGAAGTATAGTAATGATGATAGCGTGATCAGTCCTGGAATAGTAATGTGATGATAATTGGGAATTATTAAGGGATTCTCCAGTTAGAAATAACACTTAACAGTGTATTATTACTTCGAACAGTCTGTCTCTGGTTTCAAATAGAATGCCATTCCTACTTGTCAGCATATAAAATGCCCACACACACCATTCGATCCACAATGATATTCACATCCCATCAGGGTACCCACTTTGTAAACCTGGGTAGAGAGAGGCAGTGTAGATACCCGGTACATCTTGCACAATGTCTCTGAGTGTTATACCAGGGGGGTGTTTCACAAAGATCCTTAAGTAGAACTTAACTCTAAGTTGGACTTAAAAATTATGGACAGCCATTGGAGTCTTTAAATGAAATATATTCAAAAGCAGAAATTCAAGTATTTTAGACTTTTTATTAATTCCACATCCAGAACATGAAATCTCCTTGATGATAGAAAATATGAATGATTTCAATAAACAATGAATGCCTTTCAAAATAACTTTTACAAAATATTTTCAAAGATGCTAATGGCCTTCCATATTTTTTAAGTCCAACTTAGAGATAAGTTCAACTTACGATCTTTGTGAAACACCCCCCTGGATTCTAAATGATGTGTACACTTCCAGTGAAGTTTTAAATCTTCTTATCTTTGACGGATAATTAAATTGAAGTAAATAAATGGCCCAAATTGTGAGGTTAAAGACGAGGTATGACTTGTTTCAGGTATCGCGGTCTGAAGAGTTTCCGATCATCACCCTGGGACACTAAGGAGAACCTTCCTCTGGACTATGCTAGGATATTCCAGTTTGAAAGCTTTGACAGGACCAAGAAGAGGGTGCTATCTACAAGGAATGAGGGGCTTGCGGAGGTAAATAACAAAGTCAAAATATTTATTGAATATGAACCTGCTGTAAAGGAAGCCTGGAGGAATGAAATTACATCATAGTTGTCTTAATTATCTTATATGTAAATTGGGCACAATGGACATCGGCGGAAGTTTGGATGCAAAAAAAATTCATTTAGAAATTGGAAACCAAGTATAATGTTATTAAAAGAATGCTTGCTGAAGTAAAAATATTTAGAATTCATAAAAGTAATGAATCTCTTTATAGTTATTCTAATAGTTCCCAGACTTTTTATGAAATATTTGTGACATGTCATACCAGGTACATACCGGTATTTAATAAGCCGATCGTTAATACAATGCGGTGTTGAAATGAAACATGATGCATCAGTCCCAGAATTAAAAGGAGAAGACAAAGGGTAAAATGTATGTGGACGATTTGCACTGACTAGCTTGAAAGTGAAAGTAATTTAAGAATATTTTATCTTGCTTTTATTGTATAGGTTGGAAACTATATCACAATCCACATAGAAAATGTACCAAGAAGTGCTTTTGGTAAGTTTATTTACTCTCTTGATCATATTCATACAGTCCTGTCCATCACATTACATAAGTGATATGGGGGTGTTTCACAAAGATACTAAGTCGAACTTAACTCTAAGTTGGACTTAAACATTATGGAGAGCCATTTGTAGCCTTAAAATAAGATATATTCATAAGTGAAAATTCAAGTATTTTAGACTTTTTATAATTCCACATCAAGAACAGGAAATCTCCCTGATAATAGAAAATATGAACGATTTGAATCAACATTTTATGCCTTTTAAAATAAATTTTACCAAATATTTTCATAGATGCTAACGGCTTTCCATAATTGTTAAGTCCAACTTTACTTAGAAATAAGTACAACTCAGAATCTTTGTGAAACACCCCCCTGGGATCTATCCACAGATGTCAGATATCTTTATCTGCATGTTGTGCTATCCTGCATTGTTTATTTGATTTTGATGACATAGGTATTAATGTAACATAAAAGAACTATGGCCTTATGATGATCAAATCATGAAAATGTGCTAACATAACAAAGAAGAAATATGACCTAATGATGTTCAAATCATGGATAGGTGTTATAATAACATATAAGAGAAGAACTATGACCTAATGATGTTCGATTGCGTACCTAAGTACATAAGCATTGTAAGTAATAATTTCTCTAGGGTCTTGTTATTGCCCTCGATTCTTGTGGCAGATTCTTTTCCAGTATTACGATTGATTTATTGTCATACTTCTATTAATGTGGATAAAGTTTAATTTAAAATTATTTGTTTTATCTATAGATGATTATGATCCATCCCATCCACTCGTTGTGTTTGGTCTCCTGCACCATGAACAGAAGGTAAGTGTGTGATATAGAAAAGTTTGTTTTGCTTTCGTTTATAAATGTCTTAATCGTAAGCTTCTCCTGATAAGGAACCCCCCCCCCAAAAAAAAAAAAAAAAAAAAAAAAAAATCATTCATTGTTAATAGGTATTTTTTGTAATTATATTTGAATAATATTTGTTGTCCTTATTCAAGGCTCCACACTAACTCTTTCGGAAGGGGGTCAGGTTTAAATTTTTTTAATGAGGTGTATGTAAAAATCTTAGAATTTGGGTGTCCAGACGTAGATTTGTTGGCGCCCATGTGTCCTGTGCTCCTGTTTAGTGTTGAACCCTGCCTTTTTCATCATTCCATATTAATCTGATTTTGTGATATTCTCACTTATAATCCCTTTGAAATTGTTATTTCCTGATTTAAATGCATCTCTTGATACCAATTTTAAAGGTAATACAAAGTTTTGGTATGGGGTCATGAATTTGGTTCAAATGAACATATTGGAAGCATAATTCAGTGGATGTTGTCCCGGTTGAAATCGAGTCTAAAGTTATGAAATTGTAAATAATACACTCTTTATGTTGTATAGCCCCCTCTCAAGGTCAAGATATTAATTATGCTATACAACAATGTTTCTTGACTAGAATCTACCAACTAGCTATTCCCGTTTGGAAATTATATATCACAACTATAAGTATTCTGAGATTTTCATGGTCGCAGCTACCATTGTATGGCCGTAGGCACTATTTGAAATGTAGCAATAATCTCTGAGCAGTGTTCTCGAGGCTTGCCCTTTTCTTTAAAAAAGAACTTAACAAAACTTAGAATGCTTGTAGAAAGTTTTGTGTGAGTCTCTTAGTTTGCTATGCAAACTCCCTATTAGCATGCACATATACAGCTTTGTGAGTTAGAGGCAGGAACCCATTTCCCATGATGTATGTCATGTGTGTGAATGATATCTTCTCCTTTTTCCCTCAGATGTCGGTTCTTCACTTCACCCTGAAAAGACATCCAGACTTCACTGAACCAATCAAGTCCAAGGTCAGACATATTGCTCTTCAAATCCCTCGAACAGATTCTGTGCTAGCTCTCCCACAAACACATTCTTGGTTCATTAAGCGAATGGGGTTAAAGATAAAGACTAGTTATGGTCATGCGATTGCATTGTGAAAGAAACATTGTGGAATTGATCAGAAAAGGTTGATCATCTAGCATATAAGTATTGGTGTGTACTGCAAGGTTCTGGAATCATCAAAATGATAAGAAATTTGGCACAGTCTTGGTAAAGTTACAAGCACTGTACACAGAAAAATGTATATGGGACTATGTACACGTGCGCGACACGTGCGTTATATCTATCAAGTCCAAATAGATATAATAGTTTACCAAATATATCAATTAGTAGGCGGTTTCTCAGCAAAATTTGTATGATCACGTATTAGTCAATATTCTTTCACATGATTGGTTGTACGCAACATGAAAAGGAATTTTGCAGTAAGATAAAATCACTGCTTTACACAACAGTAGATGATTTACGTTCCAATTTGCACTACAAATAACATTTACATTACAGTCTTTGTGTAAGTTGTCCTATTCAGATTTCTCAACCTATTGACAAGAGTGAGTTTCTGTAGTCGTATAAAGTTGCATCTCAGAATTATAACATTACATACTCTATTTTTTTGTATGTCAATAAATTCTAATCATAGAGGTAAATCCTAATTCAGAGGTATGTTTTTTAACCCTTTTCCATGTTGCTGTAGGACCGTCTTGTGTTTCAAGTTGGTTACAGGCGATTCTCAGCATGTCCGATCTTCTCACAGCACACATCAGGCAATAAACACAAGGTAAATTATATATCTCATCTCCTTGTTCTCTCACCGTTCACGAATAGATGTTACTCTGTAAATCGCTTCATCTGTCTGCTTCATCTGATGTTAGTACAACAGTTCATGAATGGCACAAACGAATATAGACGTCCAAAAGCTTTTTGTCTTGCACTCACCAGAGAAAATCAAAAGAATGGTTCTGTATACTTACCAACCATCTCTTTAGTTCATGAATGCATTCAATCTCCTTTTATTTCATGAAATTTGTTTGCTTGCTTACCACAAATCATCCCAAGCTTTTGGTTATAAAGGAAGTTTAAACCTGTGAAAATGCTACAGTACTTCTCTTCATGGATCAACACAAGGTCTTTTACGTTTTAGTGAACTATTTATTGCTATCTTTGCTGCTTTTATCTCTTTATGTGAATTCTAATTATTCTTTCTTTAAAGTGACTTTGTAACATTGTTGAAGGTTGATGAAAAAAGTGCTTAATTTTTGTATAAAATGTTACTTACTATATTCCTTCTACTGTACTAACCCTCTGACATGCGAAAAATCCTGAAAAAATTCTCAAACCACAAAGATATCTATGGTTTTCTTTGAAGGCGTCGATGTACGACACCCTCTAACACTGATTAACAGTAAATTCTCCCAACCATTTTTTAATTTCCCAACCGTTTTTCCATGAAAAAAAGACATAAAACAGGCTATAAAAAATTTGTCAACACTTAAATGTCTGGAATGGAATGTAGAGCCATTTTATTGCTTTGTGACGATCTCAATTCACCTAAAATGTAATTAAATTGTAATAATATAGTTGGGAGAATTAAGGAATCGATCAGATCAGTTTTTCCCAATTTGTACCATGAATAATGGTCCGTTTTCACTCAAATTTTCAGATTATCTTAATTGTACATCTAGCATTGAAGTCACTACCTTAGCACCACTGTCTCTCATCTGAACAATGTTACCAAGTCCCTTTAATACAGGATACCGGTAGTCAACTAATCTCCTAACTGTGTTCTTACAACTTAAGTCTCTCAATTCGGATGTTGTCAAAATGGAGAGTGAACCCAAACCCTTTCATTTGACCTTTCACTATTGATGATGAATTTCACTCACATATCATTTTTCTTGCTCTCTTTGTGCCCAGTATGAGAGGTTCTTTCCTATGGACGCATTAACAGTGGCTAGTGTGTTTGCACCCATCACCTTCCCTCCTGCGACGGTCCTAGCTTTCAAAGAGTTGGCGGATGGTAGGTTGTAGCTCAGTTTTGAGAAAAATATTTCATGAGTTGCAGGTCACCGATTTTAGGTTATTTATTGTAATCTAAATGTGTGGAAGAGTCACAAAATTATATCTATATCTCTTTGAGTACAAACTCGCTTTCAAAGAGTTAGCGGATGGTAGGATTTAGTTCAGTTTTGAGAAGAAAAAAACACTTTATGAGTTGTAGGTCATGAATTTCAGGTTATTTATTGTAATCTACATGTGCGGAAGAGTCAGCAAATTGTAATTATATCTCTGTGAGTACAACCAAATAACATACTTCTCCATACATGTTCAGAAGAAGGATTCAAACATCAGCTAACTTTTGAATGATGTGAAAGGTTTTCTCCTAGGTAAATTGTTGTATTGCTTAGATTTCTTTGTTATATCTGTATTATATAATATACAAATTTGGATATTTGGTATACGTCAAACTTTTGTAAATCAAGTTGATCTTGATCATCTTGTATCATCAATTCTGGATCTCTCATAGTGAGGAGATGATGATTTGATGATTTATTATCTTGATGTATTTTGTAGGATCCCATCAGCTTGTAGCAACAGGGACAATGCTAGGAGTGAATCCCGACAGGGTAGTGGTCAAGAGAGCAGTCCTCAGTGGTCATCCGTTCAAGATCATCAACAGAGCGGCTGTGGTCAGATACATGTTCTTCAACAGAGGTGAGTTAAAAACAAGACAAGAATACATCATCTGTAGCTGCCAAACATTCCATTTTCCCGTACCGGTAGTAATTTTTTTCCCTCCAAATTACGGTATTACGTTTTTTTCTTCATAAAATGTTGGTTTTTTTTTTGGTTTTTTTTACAAACCGCACGTCAAACAACTGCCCTAAAATGTTATTTTGATCACAAATTCAATAGAAAACTATCGTTAAAACATACTTGAAGAGAAAAGTATTCTCAAAAAGAATGAAACGCCAATAATACGAAAATAATAACAACAAAATACTCGTAAATAAACTGTAGGTCCTAATATGGAAAAAAACAGCATGAGGAATGGACATTTCTGCATTGGAAGTTTCGTTTTAATGGATTCCTTTTTTTTGCTTGAATTTCCTCTTTTTTTTGCCATCATGGTTCCTTTTTTGGGTCGTACAAGGTTGGCAGCTCTGATCATCTGCCGAAACCCCAAAAGGCAATCATTCTTATGGTACTTTGAAGCGTGCACCTCCTGCCATCCTGGCTCAAGATGATTCTAGATGATTCTAGAACAAGTACCCTCCTAGTTCAACTACCTCCCCCCCCCCCCCCTCCCAATCCAGACATCTACTTATCTCGCTTGAATATTTGTATGACTATTAAAATTGTTTAAAAGGGATAGGCATGGAATAGATTTTTGATCACTCTTTATTCTTCCTGTACACAATAGGTTGTATATATATTCTTTATATTTTTCTTTTATTATATTCTTTTTTTCACACTCCAAGATTATATAATTTCAAGTTTTCCTTTGCTTTCATCATTTACAGAGGACATCATGTGGTTCAAGCCAGTGGAGATACGCACCAAGTGGGGCAGAAGAGGGCATATCAAAGAACCGTTAGGTAATACAGTCAAACCTGCTTTAACGACCACCTGTCTACAAAGACCACATTTTTTAGTTTCCCTTGAAAATGGTTTCTCATTGAAACATGTACTAAAGGAACCTGTCTACAAAGACCACCTGTCTTCAAAGACCACCTGTCTACAAAGACCACTTTTTATGTTTCTTTGGGCGGTCACTATAGACAGGTTTGACTGAAACTATAAGAAATGTTGACTTAACATTCTTGAATCCTCCACAATTGCTTCCTTTGATTCTTGGTATAATATGTTATTTGTACATGGCATCTTACATTTATGTTTATATGCTGAAGACTAAATATCACTATGACTTTCTTTGCATGCTTGAAGTTTTGTTTAAACTTTTCTTCTGTGGTTATTCTTATAAAGAAAATTGAATGTGTAGCAGGATTATTATGCAGCAAATTATGATTAGAAAAATGATTTGATATACAGGTATAGCAAATTTCACCCAAACTGTAATAGAGTTTAATATGCATTCGGACTATCAAGATAAGCTCATGCTTCTTTTCGAAATTTAAACTGAGTTCATGAAGTATGATAGTTGATACCATGAAACACTCTTTGTACCAAATTTTGAAAGGAAAATAAGGAATTCTGCTCAATTTTAAACTTTTTGCATAAAATCTGAGTGTTAAAGGTACTATGTCCCTTTTGCAGCCAACCTCAAATTCTGTAGAACTTTGCAAGAATTATGAATATGTCATGAATGTCCTATCTGTGAAATTTAAACGTTAGTAGTGTCCTCATATTCAAATTATGCAAGGAAACCCGTTTACTTGCTAGACTTCACTGTCAGACACTATTGAGTAACTGACTGGCTTTTTATGCCTCCGCCACCGAAGGTGGTGCCGGAGGCATCATGTTTTCGGGTTGTCCGTCCGTACGTCCGTACGTCCGTCCCGTTTGACCGTTATCACAATATCTCAAGAACCATTTAAGATTTAAACTTAAGACTCGGGAATAGTATTTATCACCATAGGAAGACGATCTGATTAGATTTTGGAGTACGTAGGTCAAAGGTCACCGGTCACAGAGGTCAACTTATGAAATTCCTTGTATTGAGTTTGTTAGCGCGATATCTCAAGAACCATTTGAGATTTAAACTTCAAACTTAAGGATAGTATGTATCACCATAGGAAGACGATCTGAGTAGATTTTGGAGCACGTATGTCAAAGGTCAAGGGTCACAGAGGTCAACTTATGAAATTCCATACATTGAGATTGTTATCATGATATCTCAAGAACCACTGGAGATTTAAACTTCAAACTTAGTGATAGTGTGTATCACTATAGAAAAACAATCTGATTACATTTTGGAGCACATAGGTCAAAGGTCAAGGGTCATAGAGGTCAACTTATGAAATTCCATACATTGAGATTGTTATCATGATATCTCAAGAACCACTGGAGATGTAAAAACTTCAAACTTAAGGATAGTATGTATCACCATAGGAAGACGATCTGATTAGATTTTGTAGCACGTAGGTCAAAGGTCAAGGGTCACAGAGGTCAACTTATGAAATTCGATACATTGAGATTGTTATCATAATATCTCAAGAACCACTGGAGATTTAAACTTCAAACTTAATGATAGTGTGTATCACCATAGGAAGACAATCTGATTAGATTTTGGAGCACGTAGGTCAAAGGTCAAGGGTCACAGAGGTCAACTTATGAAATTCCATACATTGAGATCGTTATCGCGATATCTCAAGAACCACTGGAGAATTTTCACTTCAAACTTAATGATAGTATGTATCACTATATCATAATATCTCAAGAACCACTGGAGATTTAAACTTCAAACTTAATGATAGTGTGTATCACCATAGGAAGACAATCTGATTAGATTTTGGAGCACGTAGGTCAAAGGTCAAGGGTCACAGAGGTCAACTTATGAAATTCCATACATTGAGATTGTTATCATGATATCTCAAGAACCACTGGAGATTTAAACTCCAAACTTGTTTAAATTGCTCTATGGCGGAGGCATCATTTTCGACTGCGCGCAGTCAAAATTCCATCTAGTTTTCTTCTTTGGTAATAACATACATGAAAAGAGTTGTAAAGGGTACATGAGCATTTGTCTACATCAATAACCCACTTCTTGTGATGGCAAATATTAAACTGATTGAATCTTTGCGCAGCTTAAACCGTGACCATTCGGTACAATTGTCTGAAAATCAAGACTATTACTTTTGGGCTCTATAGCCCTAAAGTCGATTTGACAACTAATAGTCGTTATTTTCCCACTTGAAGACATTTTCAAGCCCCACCTTTTTGGGGGAAGTTCTAGATTAGTATTATCTTTCAGATGCAGTTGGAATTTAACTTTTTCATTTTTTTGGCCTACAAATGGGACATAGTACCTTTAAATTTTCATTTGTATATCCCTGTAGGGCACTGCAGAGGATTTCTTTTGTTTAGAAGGCTTCATAGATGAATACAAGTGATCTTTCAAATTTTCATAACTTTTAATGTACAAATAATATTTTCCAGTTCATGTGGATATTGTTTTCCTGAAATGTGTACCGGTAAGTGTATACTGAGTACCGGTGGACTTTCTTTCTACTTTTTGTCATTTGTGAGAAAGGTGTAAATGCAGCTAAACATTTTTTTTCCTTTTTCCCTTTGTTTTTCTAGGCACCCATGGACATATGAAGTGTATCTTTGATGGGAAGATGAAGTCTCAAGACTGTATAATGATGAACCTATTCAAACGCATGTACCCCAAGTGGACCTATGATGCAGTGGGAGTAGGCACGCTTCATATAACTGCACCAAGTCAGCACTTCACAGATGACATGGAGTCCCTGTAAAGTCCTATTCCTAGCTCACTCCCTTCATTTCTAATTACCCATTGAATAACTTAATAACCTACATATTAAAGGAGGCATGTTGGTTCAGTGGAAGAGCGATGGTATTGTAACGAAGGGGTCCTGGGTTCAAAACCAAGTCAGGCCCTTGTGCCTGTCAGTATGAAATACATACTTATTCGTAATTACCAGATCTCTTTGATAAGACTTGCAGCCATATCCTTTGTTTGCTTGTCTACAAGCATTTACTGTCTTACTTAATCCGTTGAATTCTGAATTCTCTCATTCCCATAGACTTAATACATGAATTATCCGGTTTCCGTAGGCAATGGGTTAAAGATAAAGACCAGTTATGGTCATGCGAATGCATTGTGAAAGAAACATTGTGAAATCGATCAGAAAAGGTTGATCATCTAGCATATAAGTATTCGTGTGTACTGCAAGGTTCTGGAATCATCAAAATAATCCAAATATATCAATTAGTGGGCGGTTTCCCGGCAAAAATTTTATCATCATGTATTAGTCAAAACATATTCTTTCACATGATTGGTAATAAAGAGCGTCCATTTCATTTTTTGAAATTGGGGCGTTTCCAATACTGGTCTTTACCTTTAATTGGTCAGGTAAAATAGAGATGTCATTTTATTCATTTGCTCTTACCAGCTCTGATTCTTGTTTTTTTTTAATAATGAGATTTACAAAAGACAGATGATGCAATGGAAAGAATATATAATGAATATATAAAAAGCGCATTTAAATACATTATAATGAACCTTCTGATCCATAATATCTCATGATTATGATTGGCATTTAATATGTTTTTATAAATCTTTTACATGATTTATCTTTCAAACCAACAAACTTTGTTTTGAAAAAATTGATGCATCACACACTGTGTGTGTGTGTGTGTGTGTGTATTTATTTTTGTGTGATTAGTCTAAACAGGAAAAGGATGAAGATAAACACACCATTCATGACATTTCCAGCATTTGTTTTGCAAAATAACATGGTCTACACTGTGGTAGATTATTTAAAGTTTTAAACAATATTTTAATTATTATTAATATATTCAATTTTTTTTAAAGATTTCACAAGCCTCTCTCTGTCTAAGTACATACATGTGTATGTATGTTTTAGTTTTAATCAAGGAGGAATGTTACTATGAATGTAATAGTAATACCAGTAATGGTTTGTGTAAAATAATCATGAGACACCTGATTTTAACTAGCTATTGTTATTTACACAGTGAAACCCTATAGGAAATGATCTTATTATTTGGTGTGAAACCTTGTTATATCTGGGCGATAAAAAAATAGAATACAAAGAGTTGGGGCTACCAGATACCATTTTTAAATGAAAGGTTGTTATAACAGTGTTTGTATCGTTGTTCCACCATATTTGATGTATTTAAAGCTGTGATGAGTCAGTTACAGAATATCATTGAATTGTATTATTGTAGACATATGCATGCCTATGTTGACCCCAGTTTCAGATTAGAGAGAGAAGAAGAGTTATTTAGACATCTATAGCATGTTGAAGTTTCATACAGTATTTTATCCTGTCATGGGAATTGTATGCTGCACAAACAGCAGCCATGTACAGTATATTGAGAAGAAAATAAATTCAGTCAACAAATACTGTTTGGTTAACTTACATTTTGGTTATGTCTGTTCTGTTTTTAAATAAGTCAGCTCATAGGCATTATCTGCACATGGGTATATAGATAAAGATAATTTGTACAAAAGTGCAAAACCCATCAAGATGAATGCTGGATACAGCTTCATGAAAGTTATGTATCATTCTGCATTTAGACACCGCCAGTAGGCCTACATTCTATGGAACGAAGGTGTTTGATTTTTCTCAAGAGGCAAATAAAATTTATTTGTTAAGCACCTCCATCACTTTGGCAGTGATTGTTCTGAAATATGCACTAAGTGGGACATCTCCATGTGTAAAAGATCTTTAGATATTAGGGGACTTTTGTACCGTGTGCTATCTATGAACAGGTCTATTGTATTTATGCCAGAAATTTATAAATACCCCAAAATCTCAACATTTCCCTCTTCATGAGAATTCCTGTCCATTTTCCTGTCTTTGTTCCTGTCTTTGAAGTACAAGTCCACTCCAAAAATAATTAATTTTCAATAGAAGCAGAACAATATTGGACAAACCAATCAAAAAAAGTTTGAGCAAAATTGGATAACTAATAAGAAAATTAAATTTTTTTGAAAAAGTATGTAAAGCTATGGAACAATGAAAATCACTACACAAATTGCCAATTTGGTTATCAGTTTGTGACGTCATGTAATATAGTTTAATCCCATTAATTTCCCTTTTTATCCCCCAAAACTTGATTTCCCCATACCTTTGCCCAGGTTATATGATTTGTATCATATTGAGTCACGGTGCTTGACATTTCACAAAACCCCCGGCCCCCCCACTCAGTGTTATTTAGGGTACGCATATGCTCGTTCCCTCTTTTTGAAAGCACCCCCTATCTGAGGACTGCCAACTTTTCCGAACCCCCCTTTTGCGGGCTTTTTGCGGGCTTTTCCTGCCTTGGAGACCCCCCTAAATTCGGAAAAATGCTAGATTTACCCCCATAAATTCTGAATAATTTCTCAGGAGTCCAAAGAGATGAGAGAAAAAAAGAAAAAACACCCCCTTTTTAAAGAAATCCCGGGTGAAAAGTCAAATACACCCCTTTTTTTACAATTCTCGGGCCGGACTTTGTCGCACGAAAAGTACCCCTTTACCGGACATTTTGGCAACACGCATGCGGTCATTCCGACCTCGGAGTGGGGGGGCCGGGACAAAACCTCTTATGAACTTTGAAGAATTGATACTATTTTCTGAATATCGATTCATAATTATTGATTTTTATATAAATAGTTTATCAAAAATTCACATTTGTCATGATTTAACTGGAAAAAATTTACTCTATATTAGTGCATCCACACAAAAACTTATATCAATCTAACTTGGCCGGATGCTGGTGTGAAAAAATAAGATTCTTAGGGGGGACATGGAAATTTATATTATCAATATAAAGAAAATAATTAGTGGATAGTGAGGACATGACGTCACAGACTGATGAGTGAGTCCCCAATTTGTCTTGTGCTTTTCATTGTTCCATGGTTTTACATACTTTTTCAAAATTCATAGCTTTCCTTATTATAGTTACCCTATTTTGCTCAATTTTTTTGTTATTGGTTTGTCTGATTTTTCTGTTTCTATTTAAGGTAGGCTAAGTTATTTTTGGAGTGGACTTATCCTTTATTCCTCAATCATCTCCATTTTTGAATCCCCCTCTCTTTCTCCCTCCCCCCCCCCCCCCCCCCCCCATTCAATCAAACCTATAATAACTGCCGTCTGGAGAGCAGGCTAACTGTCTTTAATAAAAAAAAAAACGATGCGTCTGAACACAAAACTATACTTTGGCGTTTGGATCAAAATTACTGAGAGTACTGACCACGTTTTACAGTCCAGAAATCATGTCTTCAAACGTTAATCCTCCAAAAGTATGCTTAGAAACAAGGTATGGCATGTATAATGATTTTTGTCCAGATTTCGAGAGGAATGAAATCAAGCTTCAAAAGATTTTGATGATTTTAAAACGAGAATTATAATTCCAGCCCCAGACGTTTATTTTAATGTTGGTGAAAACTGAAAACGTGTGTTTTAGTACTGTTAGTGTTACGCCTTACTGTGTCTGTGTACTGTGTTGTTGTTGTTTTGTTTTATCTTTTTCTGTGTGTGAGCCACTCGTAGTCGTAGTCATGGTAAATTGGTCATTTACAAAATGAATATTTACGCCAAATTCAAGTTGGGTCTAATTGCACTGGTCTAACTTAGACCTAGGCCTAACAATTTTTAATGGAAGCAGAAAAGAGAAGGGGAAAAAAAAATTGGCGCTTGTTCAGAAACGTATCCAAAATTTGGCCTGTAACTCCGGCGTGGAGATACCCTAGATATACTATTACTAAAACATACCCAAGGCAAAATGAAGTAAATATTCATTAAATTTCCAAATAAAGATCACGAGTTAAAATTCGTTATGTTTTAGGCTTGAGTCGGTACGGTCGATCACACCGGGACCCGACCGTTGCCGTCGGGTCCCGGTTTCGTTTTTTGAGAACCGGCGCTCCGAAAAAAATAATGAAATATGTAAGAAATTGCAGTTTTGCACACCACTAAAATCAATCCACCCTAAAACTTAAGTATTTAATTGTTACCAATCGTATTCTAGCTCATCCAGAATCAATCCGAACTGCTGATAGAAATATGGGTTGCAAAGCAGTTCGCCTCATGGGGTTGTTGTTGCCAGCTAGCTGCTAGCTAGCTATTGTACTGGCCGAGTCTCTCGGCAGAATTAATAAATCAGGTTGAAAGAAACATTAATGTTTGAATAATAAAACGACTTTCTAAAAAGTACTTCTTTACAACATACCGATCGAATAATTTTTAAAAGACAAAATATATATTTTTTCTTTGATTTTGAACACCGCATGCTTCTTTTAAAAGCTGAAAATGACTTGGTAATCACAAGAAGTTTCGATACGGATAGCTGTTGCAATGCAAGTTCAGACTAGTCTCGGAAAAATGCGCAGTGCTCCTTGTTAGCTATAATGCGTGCCAGAACGAACCCAAACAAAGACGTGATCGTAACGAGAAAAAAAATCATTAAAAACTACGAGAGCACAATTGGAAAGACAACTACTCAAAATTATCGTAAGCAGATACATAACTTGGAGGAAGAATACAATAGTTGTCCAAGAAAAGCCACATAAATAGTGATATTTAATGAGTTACTATAGGTACAATCATTATCGGAAGGGCCTGCTGCATTATATCTAAACGTGTTTAAATTGAACACGAGGCAAATACCGCCCTCTACGGTAAAAAGCAGTATAACAAAGGATTTGAGTATTTGCAGCAGGCCCCTTGCGATAAAAATGTACCCAGTTACTCCTCGATTATCACAATTTCTGTGGCATTTCTTGGGCGATTATTGAATTCTTTGTCCAAGTTATGTATCTGATTATGGTAATTTTGAGCAGTATATCTTTCCAATTGTGCTCTCGTAGTTTTTAATGATTTTTTTCTCGTTACGATCACGTCTTTGTTTGGGTTCGTTCTGGCACGCATTACAGATAACGAGGAGCACTGCGCATTTTTCCGAGACTAGTCTGAACTTGCCTTGCAACAGCTATTCGTATCGAAACTTCTTGTGATTACCAAGTAATTTTCAGCTTTTAAAAAAAAGCATGCGATGTTTAAAAAAAAGAGATAAATATTAATTTTTGTCTTTAAAATATTATATGATCGGTATATTGTACAGAAGAATTTTTTAGAAAGCCGTTTTATTATTCTAACATTCATATTTTTTGACCAGATTTAATCAACCTGCATAAATCAAAATGGCGGCTCGATTGTAGTCTTTATATTTTTGCTCGAGTTTTTTTACTTTTAGAGGCACGATAATGGCACTAAACATCGCCAATCATGGATGAATATAATGTCAAATGGAAGAATATACCAATCTGTGCCGAGGTATGCATGTGTTGATTTATTTGACTGATAAAAATGTCACTTTTAAGGGACATACTGATGATATGCGCTTTTTATAGAGGCAAGTGACAAATCCTGCGAGCTGATTTCGGGACACCGGGTCCCGACCGGTGCAAGGCCGTCGGGACCCGGTTTATGAAAATCCCGACATGACTCAGGCCTATTATGTTTATTACCTGTTTCGTGTCAATTTTCTTGTTATTTTTGGAGTATTTTTTTGGATAAACGTTGAAATTAGTATACACTTTTTCACAGGTTTCACGGCAAACCGCTGCACGATACAAGTGCATACCGATGCAGGCGAGCGTGTGCCTGTGTAAAGTTATCTACCATAATATTACCGTAATTCATACGTTCACGGGCCCAATTGTTGAGCAGCCAATCATCAAAAAAAGGCCATCATAAGCCTCAGTTTGTGTTCTGAAAATGATATGTGGGGAAGACAAAACATACTTTCAAAAAATCAGAAAACACTTCAATTTAAAAAAACAAAGTGTTGAGACTGCCAAATCATGCACACTATGGATTAAGAATATAATATGACAAAGTTCACAATAAAATATGCAAAAATTTGGACTCATCGAGGTGAAAATTCAGACAAAATTTTAGCTTTCTAGCGGTAGTCACAACCAAAATCGCAGTCGTAAGAAGCTGCAAGTATGTGGGAAATAGGTACGCACGTAAGTTTGCCAAATAACCACATCACTTAAAAAAAAAACATAATATCAATCCACCCTTGCCAAAACCAATGCAGCCAGCTCACAGCCTAAAATTGAGGACACCTTACGTATATTAAACCAAGTACGTCCACAAGCGCGCCCTCTAGTGTTGAATGACGAAAACTAATATTGGGTGTCTGAATCGTGCACTCGGTTTTGTGTGCTAAAATCCTTCCCATAGAGATTGCACATATCCCTATTCCCTATGCAGTCTACGTGCATTGCGCGCTCATGCAAAATTGGTCAATGTTTTTATTACCAAATAGAGTTTCAAACCTTTACGGCTCGTGGTCCTGAAGGTGGTACTCAATTAATGAGGTGTCATATGAAAGAGCAGGTTTTTCTCCATATACCCCAAAGGGGCTCGACTCGGAACTCTAAATATATCTTGATCAAAACAGCGATTTAAACTTTATTTTCATCGTAGCTCCAAGATTTGCCACCTTCATGAATTGAGCCCCCGAGGCTTAAGTTGGGCCAGCTGTAATGAATATATTCATGTGCTTAGTTTTTCGCTAGCCCCAAGGGATCACAAGCAGTTACATTTGAAAGTACCCTTCCCCCATCTTTTTAATCAGCTAAATTTGCGCGACTCTGCTCAGCCCAAATCCATGGTGCCAGCGTGTAAAATCTGCACATGCATATGTATTTCATGCTGCAGTCACATTGTCTGTAGTCTTGTTATACCCGATTAACCCCAATTTAGTCAGGCCACAGGAAAGACACGTAGTCTCGTCAGTCTACACTTCCTTTAAATGAATGTTTATGTATGAGCATAGATCTACATGTACTACACTCTAGGTACTTCAGATATTATCTCAATAACTGTACACTATTTTTTTGTTAATTCACACACTTACAGTATGGGAAAGATTTCTGTGGAACTGTACTGGAATCAAGCTCCGAAGACTTGCCAAAACTTTGCAGAGCTAGCAAGAAGAGGATATTACAATGGTGTCAAGTTTCATAGGATCATCAAGGATTTCATGGTACAAGGAGGAGATCCCACAGGAACAGGTATTATTCAGAAACATGAAAGTCATTGTCATAAAACTATGTACTATGCAATACATGGAAATGGTAATTGTATAGCTGTGAATACATTTCATTTGAAATTCAGTCAGTCATGTGTATACAAGAGGATAGGGAATAGTTGTATAAAAGTGATAAATCAGTTGTGAGATTTCTCATTTTTGTTATGATCATGCTAAGGGAAAATAACATAGTGGCATTGTTTATTCTTATTTACTACACAGCTGTTGAGAATTACTTGTGGACAGTTTCCCTGACCATGGGACTGTATAATACTCATCATCTCAATATGCAGTGGGGAAAAATTACACCATTGTTTCAAGACTGATGAAATACTGTATGCTTTCTTTTTAATTGAATAAATTATACACATATCCTTCAATCCTTCTTATATAGTTTAATCTAGATTAGAACTTGTTAATATTGGGATGTTCTTGTGTTTGGCGTTGGCAGTTGCTTTACATTGGTGATGCAAGAAAACTCATGTACAGAAAAGGAATCTGTAGATCCCCAAATGTTTAGGGAATGGTTCCTTTATCCTTATGTTAGCTAACCCCTGGAGGTTTGATGTTAGATCATCTGTTCCTTCAACGAATGCCGAGTTTGCAATTTAAAAAGCTATTACACAATTAATGTTATGGAATAACTTGCCATTTGAAGTCAGGAAATCACCATCTGTGATTATCTTTGAATCAAAACTGAAAACACATCTTTTTAATTAACTGTAAATCTAAGCATATCAGGAGCTCTTGTAGTGCAGTAGAATATATACTTAATGTTGGATAGTTTCTGCGCTCTATAAATGTATTATTATTATTATTATTATTATTATTAATGTTTTGCTATCTTCCAGGGCGTGGCGGAAACTCCATCTGGGGGAAGCAGTTTGAGGATGAGATCACAACAGACCTGAAACACACGGGGGCTGGAGTCCTGTCCATGGCAAACAGTGGACCCAATTCCAATGGAAGCCAGTTCTTTCTCTCCCTGGCCCCCACCCAGTGGCTAGATGGCAAGCACACCATATTTGGACGAGTGAGCGACGGAATCAGCGTCCTGAAGCGTCTAGGCATGGTCCAGACCGATATGGATGACAGACCTAGAGTGGACATTGCTATAGTGAAGGCATACCCAGAAGCATGATGAACACTTATTTCATAATAGACAATTGTTTCGAGGATATACTCCATATGCTCGAGTGTGAACCGAGGGAGAGAAGTTGAGATTTATTCATGTGCTCAAGATGATGGTTTCAACTGGTCATTTGGAATGGAAGGATCAATGCTGTGTTGCATCTGGATGAAGTGTTGTCCGTCACATCAATCTAGAGCTTAAAATGGTATACCTCCATTTGATAGGTTGAGGGCTTTCATTCCGATTTGACGGCAGGGTTACTAGAACCATTGGTCTGTCCTGGATAAGTCCTATATCAATCCTAGTTCAGAACCTCAGGTCCAATGTATTCTGGAATTACTTCAAAAAATCTGTCCTACCAGTATTTTATTAAAATTTAGAACCAATCAGTCTTGAAATCATTGATTTGTACGAAAAAATCTTGTCAAAAAATAATGTTAGCATGTGAATAAACATGAGAAAGACGTTTTGTCAAGAAACCACCAGTATTCTTATTTTGCTGTTTTAATAGCATTTCATTTGAGAATATAGTTGTGAATATTTGGGAAATTTCAAGTTTTAAGACTCAATGTCAGTGAAATAAATAAGTTTTTTCCAGCGTCTAAAAAGGAAGAGAAATACATGAATAAGGAGAGTGGTTCCTTCACTATTAATTTAGAAAAACATCATTGACATCAAGAAGTGCCAGTTTCCAGGCATTTGCCTGATTTTTGTTCATGCACTGTTATTTTTCTGTTTTGGGCATATTTCCCCCTACCCTCATTGTGTAATATGTATGGGCCTTTCTACATTTATAATCGAGTAGGCTCTTTTAAGCTACTTTTTCATCCCTGCCGATTAAGGCTTACCGGTAAGTGAGGGGAAGCACAGCATACCCAATCAGGAATATGTAGATATATTGGAGAATTCAAGATCTCTAATTATATAACCAGAATCTTTAATGAATTAACAACCGTTTTTGTGGAATGAATTTTTGGCTTGATGGTGTTGTGATTCAATATTTCTGTGAATCTGGACCATGCGAGAAATATACAAAATTTGCTGGTTTCACAGTATATTAAAAACAGTGTGATTACGTAGTAGTTACCTCGATATAATCAGTACATTTTTACTTCTTTAGTTTTAATGTTTCATTAGGCAAATATAAAGTGATAAAGAAGGCAGCTGACAAGTGTGAATAAATGTAATTTCCTAAAATTTCTTCTAATAAATGGTCTTTACACATTTCCAATTTTTGATCAAAGATATTTCAATGTAAAGTCACTTTCTGAATCTGACCATTCAGGAATTCAAAATCTGGAAAAGTTGTAGAAATTAAAAACTCCCATTTACAATGATTTTTAATCATTCTTGTTTTTTTAGTACTCTTCTTTGTACAATCGTGCATGTATACTTTGAACTGTACAGTACAAAGGAAACTTATTAGAACGAGGAGAGGACCATGGAAATTATCTGTTTATAACAGGTGTCTTGTTAAATAAGGGATTTAAAAATGAAGTTGAGCTGGTTCCATCAAAATGATCTCATATTGTCGAGTACCATAATTATATCAGAGCTCTTTTTACTGATTTTCAAATTTCCACTGCATCCTTGTCTTTATTTCTCCACCTTTTGTAATAAATGAAGAATGTAAATAATTTTGATGTCAATTTGTCTCGACTCTTCTGGAAAAACACAGTTAAAGAAGAGCAGAAATTGGATGGAGAGTGCTGTATCTGTTCAAGTGAAATGTGTGAGTGGAGAGAGCAGAGGAAAGAGAGAAAAGAAAAGAAAAAGATGGAAAGAGGCATTTAACAAAGTCAGAGAACAAATGTTGGTCTTTCATTTAAGTGTAAATTATCTCTGTTTGCCCCCCCCCCCCCCCCACCCCCCCCCCACACACACACACACCTTCTCTCTCTCTCTCTCTATCTCATTTTCTACCACTTCACCTCCTGTCTCAGACTTTTCTTTTTTTGGTGGGGGAGGGCTATTTATAATCATGTTTTCTATTCATTTTCTGTTTCTCCCCCTCCCCCTTCTCTCTCTCTCTCTCTCTCTCTCTCTTTTCCTCTCCTAGACACCACATGTCATTTCGGCATGACAATAGACCTCTCCCTTTCTAAAATAATATAATGTTGTCACCCAAAGCATTTTTATTTCACCCAATCTTTACACCATATACATATACAGAAAACGTTGAATGATTGCAGTGACATTATTATACATTTATTATACATAAATAACCTACGCCTCAATCAAAGATTTTGTCATTAATTACACATTTTTATTTTCAATACATTCATTCTTCTTTACTTGCGGATTACAGTGAGATTATGATCACCTAAAAAACCAGTAGTATAGTGAATTTTTGCTACTCAACTCCATTTATGTCTGGTTGTCATCATCAAATATGTGTATACTATACATGAGTATATCAGTGGTTATCCAGCATAGGCTGGAGCTGGCTTAAAGGGATCCAGTAACCTTGTCTCAGATTCCGAAACAAAATCCTTTATTTAGCTCGTGCTGCAATGATAATTATAAACCTTTAGATCAGTCAGGAACCCCATGATTTCTACAAGCCGATCACCTGTCTGATTATCAAGATATTTATGATTGGAAATTGGCAAAACCAAATTTTGCATTTTCCTAACAGTTTGCAGAACACTACAGTCTATTGGGGAATTAGAGTATGGTAAAACCGGAAACTCAAAGATTTTTTCTTTTTGAGGCACTTCTTGATCGTTTTGAAGCGCAATTTTTTTTAGGGCTTTAATACTACGCCATATCACAGACACTGATAACATGTAGGGTCGTGCACCTCAGATTTAACATTGTTAAACAATGCCTTTACGGCCCCCTACCCCTCCCCCTTTTAGGAGGAGCCATCAAATGCTGTATCTCAACTTCAGCCAGTTTCTGTGTCGTACATATGTATTTTAATAATACATGTAGCAACAATTGCCAGGTACCCATTTGCAACCGAGTGGGGAGCCATTGCAAAAGTGGATTAATGTCGTGACAAAAGACTGTTAGTGTAGGGCTGGGATTTGAACCATCAAAGGGAGTCAAGTGCAGGAACTACATGTACTGCACCTTTACACAAATACAAGAAATTCTAGAGCATTTCAAAATGTATAGCCTAATTTGGAGTAAATATCAATAATTCAACATTTCCTCTCCAAGCTGTACAAAGACTGCCAATGGTACTAGCTGTAGGTGTCTCATCGATCAGCAAGTTCTCAGCCACGCAAAATAATGCTTGTGATCACTACCAGAGTGATCACATAATATGGCCTAAACCGATCTACAAAGACTATTAAGAACAATTATAATATCAAAGACTATAGTTCAAACCTCCCTAAAAAGTAGCACAGTCATAGAGTCTCAAATATACATTTATGACTGTTTACGCTTTCAAATAAAAACATGAATCTTTGATGCATCCACGTCTTAAGTTCGATATTCTCATCCTGTAGATCCCGATGTCAACTTGCAGAGTCCACCAACATTGTTGATATAGGCCAAAGAGATCTCCTGTAGTTGCTATTTAGCAACAGTAAATTCTTGTCCAAAAATTGGAAATCATTTGACTTGTCAGGAGAGATCACTCGATGCCATTTTGCAAATCACAGCATCTTCTAGAGAACCTACTGAAAGCTCTGCTTTACTGATAGAGTATTTCTACAATAATGAGAAGAAAAATTAGAAACATTGTGACAGTGAGATGTTATGCTTGCAAAGTCTCTTTAAAGAAATTTCATTCAAACTTAATCAAATTAAAAATATACTTGGTTATTTCTGCTACTTTACATCTTAAAATTCTGAACAAAATCTTAATATGAATAGAGTATCAATACAAATTCAATGTTTTGGAACATTCCCCCCACCCCCCCCCCCCCAAAAAAAAAAATCACTACCACCGATGTGTCAGTAGATCCCATCGCAAACATGTGACTTAATTATGATTTTTGTATTTTATGTAGGCAACTTGGATAATTTTGCTGTTGTGTCAATATCAATGAGAAAAGAAAAGAAATACTATAAGTACATGTACATTGCAATACCTTCTTGATCATGATTTCATCTGTATGTGTAGAGAGTTGAGCTAGAGGAACACAGACCCCTTCAATCTTTGCAGCAATGCACTTCAGCTTGGTTTGATCAGGATCATCTAAAACAATCACTACCACCGATGTGTCAGTAGATCCCATGGCAAACACCTTAAAGGATTCACTGATCTGTAAACAATGGAGAGATTGAGTTGCTTGTTTCAGTTTGAGTTAATTTGCATTTACCATTGGTAAATTGCCAACATTAAAGGTCTGTATAGTTTACAAGCAATGGAGCAATGAAAATACTATTTTATGGATGCATATATTTAGTCATCCCTTTCAAGGGCATTATTTAACAACGACAACACAATTGATGGGGCCTATGGGTATCGAGCGATTTGAGCCCCCTCAACTCCTAAGGCCCCCAGAAATGAAGGGAAAAAAAGCCACAAATGTTTTCTTCTGTAAATGGATCATAAAGGATATAAATCTCCTATGGTATGTGCTCACATTATATTAATCAAAAAAAGATTTCACTATATTTTTTTTTTACCCTGTACTCAATTTTATTATACCGGGGTAGGTTGATAAAAAGGTCCTTTATGATTGGTTCCAGCAGTCCCTGGGGGGGGGGGGGGGGGGGGGGGGGGGGTTCAATGCCCCTCTCTCCCCCAAAATATATTATTGAATATGAAATTAGCATTATGCAGAAAATACCAGCAAGAGCCTTCCAACCTCCCCCATTCCCCCCCCCCCCCCAAAAAAAAAAAGAAGAAGAAGAAGAAATCATTCATCTAGAAATGCTCCTGAATTACAGTACAACTTACATTAGTGGATGGAGACAGACTGTAGATGATTTCGGAATTAACCGTCCTGGTTATTGCATGGCCTGTGGCATGGACATGGAGTGCCTTGTTCACTGCTACCATTATCTGGAATGGGCTCACCAACTAGGGAAGAAAGTATAATACATTATCAATGAAAGAAACCCGCAGAATGGATCGCAATACATCAAATTTTCACAGCATTATTTTTCTGGTCCGAAGTTAGACACTGGCTTTATAAAGTATCATTTAACATCTCTCCTCCCCCCATCCCAACACACCCAAACTGATTTATTATTCATTTTCCAACTCTATGGCCCAAATTCACAAAGGAGGTTTTTGTGCGTCATCTGACGCGTTTTTACAATAAAAACGCGTCAAAACGTGTCATATGAAACCTAGTTTGTCGACAAACCTCCTTTGTGAATTCGGGCCATAGTGTCATGACCATTCAAACTAGCTCATAAGTTGTTTGTTTTTGTTTTTTGTTGTTGATTTTCTATGTTTCTTTGGACCCTTTCCTATTAAAAAGGCAGTATAGTATTACACTAATGTTGAGTAATGACAGATGAACTGAAATTCATTTTTGCAACATTGTCTTTCTCACACTGCTTGCAGTCTTTAGGCTGCATAAAGCCCTTTGAGTTTGAAGATGATGAAGAAGAAGAAGAAGTAGAAAGAAAAAAAGATGGAGAAGAAGAAGAATAAGAAGAAGAAGAGGAAGAAGAGGAAGAAGAAGAAGAAGAAGAAGAAGAAGAAGAAGAAGAAGAAGAAGAAGAAGAAGAAGAAGAGGGAAGAGAAGAAGAAGAGGAAGAAGAAGAGGAAGAAGAAGAAGAAGAAGAAGAAGAAGAGGGAAGAGAAGAAGAAGAGGAAGAAGAAGAGGAAGAAGAAGAAGAAGAAGCGGAGGAAGAAGAAGAAGAGGAAGAAGAAGAAGCGGAGGAAGAAGAAGAGGAGAAAGAAGAAGAGGAGAAAGAAGAAGAGGAGAAAGAAGAAGAGGAAAAAGAAGAAGAGGAAGAAGAAGAAGAAGAAGAAGAAGAAGAGGAAGAAGAAGAGGAAGAAGAAGAAGCTAGAGGAGAAGCAGAAGAATCAAAGCAGGAGGATGAGAAGGAGGAGGAGATGAAGAAGACTAAGAATTAGGAGGAAAATAAAAAGAAGAGGAAGAAGAAGAGAATTACTAATCACCATTTTTGGAGACAGCATCACAGCATCAAGCTCTTTGTTGATCAACATTGCCTTCAGGTCAGTGACATTCATCACATCTTCAAACAATGCAATTGTTCCTGATGTCTCTGGAAACAGCTCCAGTTGAAAGGTAAGCGAAGGAAGGGATACATCCTCAGCGGCCGTCATCATTCAAATTATACCGCAGCGACCTGGTAAAGTAAAAGAATAATTATTCACACCAAAAATCTGATCAGCTGTATGTCGTGCTATACCACATGCATATAAATTAAATACTGTCACTGTCAGGTAAATCCTTGTTGAATACAATTATACCGGTACACAATAATATAAACTACCCATCAAGCCACTGCAATATCCGATCAGTAAACTACCAAATCTTTTTTGTGAAAAAATTTCAACAAGAACTAGGTCTATATATCATCTAGTTTGGAATTATTAATGCTCCCATGGCTATACTATACTTCGATCTGCATTATTGCGTAAAGTTTCAATTTCCTTGATTTTATTGTCCACAGACAAATAATTAATACAAAATGTTGTTTTCCATTGGTGTAATTAACATATGCATCTAAATGTTCAATAATGGGTTGAGAGCTAGAATTACATGTACAGATGTAGACAATGTCGCGTCTATTCTCTTTCCAGACTTTTTTCTACTTTGGGAAGAATCTGGAAAATTACCTAGGTTATAACTAAATTCTGCTTTCAGGTCGATCGTTCATTCACGCCAAGCCGCGCCACCACTCACTGCACCGCAAGTCAGAACGTCAACATAAATTTGTACTTTTGTGTACAAACCGCGTTCGTACACACGTGGTACACAAAGATCCTAGAGTAAAAAATGGCGACTCATCTGACAAAGTTAGTCCGCATCGCCGGTGGTTTCACTGGTTTAAATTCAAAGATTTTAAACACCAGGCGGTTGCTGGTTCCTGTCTCTCGAAATTTCAGCTCCCCTGCAGATGACCTGAAAGTCAGCTACCTTGATGATGGAGGTAAGTTTAATTATTTTTGATTTCTCTTGACGTGATTTCTCTAGGCTACCCTGGTGACTCTATGTCGCGACTGTACCCGGTACCCGCGGGGCGACCATGGCCCTGCCCTGGCCCTGTAGTTTACCCGTGGATCTTGGTGTGCTGTCGAGGGCCAGGGGGTGTGGGAGTGGGTGTGGTTGTGGGTGTAGTTGTGGGTGGTGCAAGCATGCAATATGCACTGACTTAGACCGAATTATATAAAGGGTGGGAGGGGTTCCTTCTTAACATGGCTGGCTTTGCACCCAAGTCCAGAAAAAGCGTAGAAAGGGTGTCTTTTTTGGCTAAATGTATACGGCGTCATCGACAAATTCCTTTAAAAAGAGTTATTTTTAAAGCACTGATCGCACAAAAACCCCAAGATTACGTAAGATTACATAACCATCAATTTCACATGAATCATAAATACAAGTTTTTGTGTGTTATTTTTAAAACAACAAAAATTATTTCATTTGACCTCGGTCAAAGGCCTAGGTTGTACGAGTTGAACGCATTAGTTACAAATGAATTAGGTATGAATGACACTGCATTCAATTAATTACGATCATTAAATTCAAGTTACAAAAAAAATAACTTTGAAGGCTGAAATTTTTTCTTTTAAACTTGTGTACTGAAGATGTGACGCCTAGGTTTCAAAAGGAGGAGGGGCATGGTCATTTGTGCCTACCCCTACCCCCCCCCCCCCATCCCCACCCCAAGTCCACCACAATCTGTGTGCAGATTGAGAATGACCTGTTCTCTTACATTTTGTTTTGAAGGAATTGTTGTACTTGGAATGAACAGACCTGCAAACAAAAATGCAATCAGCAGAAATCTTTTAAATCTGGTAAGTGTTGATTTTGTTTATTTATATATATGTACATGTATATATATTTGTGTTTGTTTATTTGTTTGTTTTTGTGGAGACCTTTCCTCTGGCAAGGTTAAGTCTTTCTGCTTATATTAGTTGCCATCTTTAACTTTGCTTTAAATCGTTGAGGGGTCGGTCCCCTTTTACTTTCCCTTCTATAGACAAGGTTGTCCTTGAGAGGATCAATGTTGAAAGCTTATTTGTTATGATCACAAGTGTCTATTCATTTATTTCCATGTTTAACATGCTTGCATTATTGTTAAGTGCTCTTTTTATTCATTGATAACAAGAATCACATTTGTATTCATTTTGTTTTTTGTATAGGGCTGAATGCTACATTTCAAAAGCAATTTATATTGTAGGTGTTCCTTGTCAAAGTTTGGGAAGCAGTGAGAAGTGAAATGATCTTTGAATGATCTCGCTTGCAAGATATCACCAGTCAGGGAAAAACATAGAAATGTAACAGGAAAAGTGTAGCAGGTATTTGAATAAATATATTGCAATTATTTTGACCTCTTTTTTTTTTTTCTTCTTCAAAGTTTGAAGATGCAGTTGCCAAAGTCAGGTTTGATAATAATGTGAGAGTACTCATTATAAGGAGTGAGGCCCCTGGAATATTCTGTGCAGGTGAGTTTGATAAAATAGTTATTTATTATTATTATTTATTCATTCATGATAATAATAATAATAATAATAATAATAATAATAGCTTAATAGTCCACTCCAAATTTTATTAAACCGAAAGGGAAATTCTTTTTGCCCAATTGATCGTGAGCCCGGCAGCCACTGAGCAGCGCCAGATCGACATTGCTCTATCCCTTATTGTTGAGCGCCAAACAAGGTAGCAGCAACTCTCATCTTTTAACGTCTTTTGGTATGACGCGGCCGGGGTTCGAACCCACGACCTCCCGGTTGTGAGGCGGACGCTCTACTGACTGAGCCAACACTCCGGTGTTAATTTATTATTATTATTTGTTGTTGTTGCTGTTGTTTTTGTTTGTTTGTTTGGGGGGGGGGGTAGAAGTTGAATAATTATTATAAATTAAAAAGTTGGAATTCAAAGAAAAAAAGTTAGTAACCCATAACCTGGTTACCTGGGTAGGGTGGGGGGGGGGATCTCATTTGATATTGGCACTTAAACTTAATTATTAAAGTCTTTGAATTTTTCTCAAACCTTTCTGAGAAATCGAGTACATGATGTAGTTTTGTATAGACATTGTTCAGACTTCGGTACATTTACTCCAATAAATGCAATATTTGATGTAATTAATGTACTCAATTTAAATGTGGAAAACCGCCATATTTCATGTGGGAGAGAGCACCATACACGTACCTGCCAACAATTTTGTTTTCCAAAGTTCTTCCAAAAGGCAGTAATATGCATATATTAATAGTGTGTATTTGTGTAACTTTATCTAATTGATTTTAAGAAGTTGTAAGATGAACAGGATCTCTAACCATCATGCCACTCTTCAAACAGATATGTGCGGAATTCATGTGAATGTACTTCTGCTCACTTGGAGCAGAGAGCAGTAGCCTGACAAAAGGGTGAAAAAACACCCAAAGAGCTAAAACGAAAGGAAAGGGAAACAAAACAGAAAAAAAAAGGATGAACAGATAAAATTCATGAAAATATTGTGAGAATATCTCTTTTACAATATTAAAAAAAGGGAGAGAGAGAGAGCTCCCATAACCAAAGATGTATGGTCACAACTTGACATGCCCCTTTAATTGCTGCCACTCTGACCAGGTGCTGATTTGAAGGAGCGTGTCACGATGGCTGAAGATGAGGTGGGTCCGGCCGTCAGTCGCGGGAGGCAGCTCATCCTTGATCTTGGTAGCCTTCCCTGCCCCACCATTGTAGCACTGGATGGGGTCGCTGTTGGGGGTGGCATGGAGATGGCGCTCAGTTGTGACATTAGAGTTGCTTGTAAGTGTCCCCATGACAACGCATTTAGTCATTTGTTATTTTTAAGTCACTAAACCATTACAACTATTTATCCCATCACCTTCTTTTTTTTAGGAGCCGATTTGAAGGAGAGAATACAGATGACCCAGGAGGAAGTTGGGCCTTTTGTTGCCAAATTACGGCAGGCAATCCTTTCCTTTGGGGACCTTCCAATGCCAACCATAGTGGCCCTGGATGGCGTTGCCGTGGGCGGTGGCCTAGAGATGGCCCTGTCATGTGACCTTAGGGTTGCTGGTGAGGTGGATTATAACAAATATTAATCCCTTGCTTTACTTCAAATTTTTGTTGACTGTTGCCTGCTTTCCTATCAACTAGAGTTTTCATCTTAATCCCCCCTTGTTTTTCCTGTTCCTGCATATGGGCTTGGTTGATGCATTACTTTTTCATTTTCTTCTTTTTTAAATTTTGTGCTGTTAGCTTTGCCTTTGTTTTTCTGTTCATCTTGCTTTCAAAAATCCACCCAATATGCTTTGCCATTTATTGAATTAGTAACTGTTACATGCAGTTAATGACATAAAGTCAGTGTTAATCACACGATCATGATGTAGAATTAAAAGTTGAAATGATCGACTTTCAGGTTTGCATGTGCTCCATTGGGAATAGGTCAAAGGTATTTTGAGTTGTACTCCCACTGTATGATCTCATAATGATCCCTTTCTTATCATGCTGAACTTCTGACTATTAGTCTGTGCCCTGGACTAAGATACTCTATCTTTCATTCATTAATGATTGATATCTGTTTTGGTTAATACTGTCGTTTGTAAAATCAAGACTTGACAGTTTTAAAAAGAGGTACATAGACTTTGGTAACCGTTCAATGTTCATAATCTTTCACTTGCTTACTCATTAATTATTGAAACATGATCATGCATTTTGTATCAATCAGAAAAAAGATTAATCATCTTTGCCGTGGATAAGATGATGTTTGTATGATAAATGTACTATATATATATACATATATATGTAAACAATTCAAGGCAGTCTATATTCTTTCCTTATCATAAATTAGCTAATATGCTTGATGCTTTTTGAATGGAAAATGGAAGATGGCACACAAATTTCAAATACATGTATGTATCCTTTATATGAATACCGGTATATAAAAAATAATAAACTTTGGAAGTTTGGGACCGTGTATGTCAAGGCTAGGTCTTCTATTTTTAGGTCCATTATTTTACAATACTTACATGAATACTCGTTAAAGTTAATAAAAAAAGCTAATATTATAGAGCTCCTTTAAAAAACAAACTGAGAGAAAAAGGAAGAAAAAATAAAAATAAATGAAAAAGAATAGTAAACTCAATGAAAGTACACATTTATTGAAAACGTTAGTGAAATCCTTACACCATCTCCTATTTACAATTAGTTTATGACACTTGAAGCACTTTATGATTTGATAGGACCCACCAACACAGCCTATCCCGAATACTAGAATGAAGTGCACAAGATAAATAAGCGGAAATTGTCATTTTGTTAAAATGAAATTTATTCTAGTAACTGTTGTTTTTCTTGATTTTAATCTTTTTCAGCTTCGTCTGCTAAGATGGGTCTAGTCGAAGCCAAACTTGCCATCATCCCAGGTGGAGGTAGGTTTGTTAAACTGTAGATGGGATAAAAGAAAAACGGCCCTTCCCATCCTCTCGAAGCTATGCCACTGTATGCCCTATTAAAAGCATGCCATTTCAGACATCTGGAGATTTTGACACACTTCACTACTCTATATGCCTCTAAGTAATTGAATCATCACTGAAACAGTGCATTTTTGCAGTTTGTGAAAGATTCTTGATGTGAAAATGGCAAGTGTTAACATTTCGTAAAAGATTCATGTCATAAAAGTTGCAGGTTTTACAGTACAGTGGAGACTCGTAACAGGGACATTTGGACCATGAAAATTACATTGTTGTATCAAGTATCTTGTGAGGGTAACTTTTTTTGGAAAGAATATAAAGAGCTTGGACCAGCTTCATTACCTTGTTATAGCAAGTAGAGGTGTTGTGGTCCAGTGGATAAGTCTCTGGACTGTTAACCACAAGGTACTGGTTCAAATCCCTGTCACAATATTAACTTTCTTTGGCAGGACATTTTATCTACATTTGCCACAATCCACCCGGGTGAAGCTCGGTTAAAAATTTCCAAAGCCCTTTGGAAGTGCACAGGAACATTATATCATAATGTTTTATCCGCTATACAGGAATGGATTATTGTCATTATTAAGTATTTTAGCACTTTGCAAGTTTCTGCTGTTCCTCCCATCTTGAACCCAGGTGGAACTCAGAGGTTACCCCGGCTAGTGGGCCCATCCATTGCCAAGGAACTCATGTTCACTGGGAGGGTTCTAGACGGAGAGGAGGCAGCACGCATCGGACTGGTCAACCACTGCGTTGAGCAAGACGATAGCCAGGAAGCCGCGTACAAGCGAGCCTTGGAGCTTGCTAGAGAGATTGCAACTCAGGTTAGTGTTTAGTGGATGAGTGTGCGTAATAGGGTTTTTACAGATGTGCATCAACCAGATGTGATTATTAATGCCTGGGACCGACCTTTGACATCACCATCAGAAAGACGTGCTGATAAGAGTCAGTTTTTAGGTGAAGACAGAGAGCTGACCATACCGTAGGCATTATTGCTAGACCAACTCGTATCTCCCAGCTCACATCCCTCAGAAATAATGGGACATTAGTCTCAGTACCAGGCTGTAGTTGGCCAAGTCCAATCTGTTGTGCCATGTATGTTATCACCCACATCTAAGATTTTTATGCCTCCGTTACGAAGTAGCCGGAGGCATTATGTTTTCGGGTTGTCCGTCCGTCCGTCTGTACGTACGTCTGTACGTACGTACGTCTGTACGTACGTACGTCCCGTTCTCGTGATCGCGTTATCTGAAGAACCGATTGATGGATTCCTGCCAAACTTTGGTCATGTATGTATCTTGCAGAGCCGATGAACTGATTAGATTTTGGGGTTACGATGTCAAAGGTCAAAGGTCACAGGGCTCATTATGTATGCAAAAACAGCTCGTGATCGCGTTATCTGAAGAACCGATTGATGGATTCCTGCCAAACTTTGGTCATGTATGTATCTTGCAGAGTCAAAGAACTGATTAGATTTTGGGGTCATGAGGTTAAAGGTCAAAGGTCACAGGGCTCATTATGTATGCAAAAACAGCTCGTGATCGCGTTATCTCAAGAACCGAGTAATGGATTGCTGCCAAACTTAGGTCATGTATGTTACTTGCAGAACCGATGAAGTGATTAGATTTTGGGGTCACGAGGTCAAAGGTCAAAGGCTACAGCGCACATTATGTATGTAAAAACAGCTCGTGATTGCGTTATCTCAAGAACCGATTGATGGATTGCTGCTAAACTTAGGTCATGTATGTTACTTGCAGAGCAGATGAACTGATTAGATTTTGGGGTCATGAGGTCAAAGGTCAAAGGCCACAACGCACATTATGTATGCAAAAACAGCTCGTGATCGCGTTCTCAAGAACCGATTGATGGATTCCTGCCAAAATTAGGTCATGTATGTTACTTGCAGAGCCAATGAACTGAGTAGATTTTTGGTTCATAAGATCAAAGGTCAAAGGTCATGGGCTCATTATGTATGCAAAAATAGCTTGTGAACACATTCTCATTAGAACTGACAGATGGATTACTATTTAACTCAGGACATCTTGCAGAGCCAATGAACTGAGTAGATTTTAGGGTCATGAGGTCAAAGATCAAAGGGTCATATATGTATATGAGAAATTGCTTGTAATCACGATATTCTGAGAACCTGTTAATGGATTACAATTGAACTTGAATTCGAAAAATGTCTTCTGTTTTGGTTTGTAAAATTGCTCTATGACGGAGGCATCATTTTCGACTGCGCGCAGTCGAATTCCATCTAGTTTTATATATCGTGTGATTTTATTGGTTGCTTAGCCTTTCTTCAGCACGGTTCAGACCAAATATGAAGTAGAATGAAAAATTCTTTTGTAATTCCATAATAGATATACCGACTGGCTGTTTTTCTAGGCTCAAGGGGACGTTGCATTCTGCCACGTGCCTCAGGGCCCGAGAGCCAGTATAGAAACAGCCAGGCCTCCAATATCAAAGCAGTCGATATATCTTTTATATACCGAATTGACTCAAAAATCTACCAAGAATTTTTACCTTATCCTTTTCTTGAGTAAAGATTGGTTAAAACATCACAGAAAATCTGAGACACTGTCTGTTAATCTTTCGCGGGAAAGATGACTGAATATTACAATCATTTGGGAATCGCAGACAAAAAGCACTGTTTGGTATTTGCGCTTGCACATAGTAAGTTTTAACACGTAAACCAATGGGGTTCTCATCAAAATTTAGCTATTTTCCCGGTACCCTGAATCTTTGGGAATCTCACTCATGAACTATTAACCCCTACTGGCATTGTTCATTTCTTTATGATGGCTAAAACCATGACTCCAATTTCGACCAATCAGATGGCTAGATTTCTAAAGAGAGGTATATAAAAATAGAATAAACTAGTTTCCCCCATCACCCCTAACAAATTCTTTCTTTCTAGGGTTTTACTTTAATGAGTGCAAGGCAAACATTTTCAGTTTGTCTCTGTTGTAAAGCTATGTTTTCATATTTTCAACAACAACAAAAAATGGTTATACAAATAAATAAGAGAATATAACTTGTTTTGTCTGTCCAGGGTCCCATTGCTCTGAGAATGGTCAAGAAAGCAGTAGACAAGGGTGTAGAGGTAAGTAATGGCTTCATTATTCAAGGTAGTTTTGGATGTTTTAAAGGTAACTAACAACACTTTTGCGATATATTTAGATTTTGGATCATGTAAATGCAAAATATTTTTGTTATATATTTTGTTTAATTAATTAAGGATTAGAAAGCATCATGATATACATTGTACATACAGGTACATCTTAATAATTTGTATATATATGCCTCCACCTTGGAAGGCATTATGTTTTCGGGTTGTCCGTCCGTCGGTCCATCTGTTGCTCTTTTACCATATGAATATCTTGTTACTGTGGTAACTTGAAAAGCATGAAAGCAATTCGAACCAAACTTAGATGAAGTATCTATGAGCATGCAGGAATGAAGTAATAAGACTTTGTGTGTGAGAGGTCAAAGGTCACAGAGTCTTTAAAAGTGTTAACAAGTATCAGAAAATATTTTGTTACATACTGCGAAAACTTGAAAAGCAATTCAAACCAAACTTGGCTCTTGTATGTATGAGCATACATGGATGAACTAATTAGATATTGGTGTAAAGGGTAAAAAATTCAAAATTTACAGGGTCTTAAAAGTGTACTTTCCAAAAATACCTCATTATGTTCTGTGATAACTTAGCTAACATTGAACCAGTGTTAGATCAGACTTGGCTCAAGCATCTTCTAGCAAGAACAGATAAATGAAAAGAGTTTGGGTACATGAGGTCAGATGTAAAAGTTCACAGGATCATTCATCAATGAACATACATATACACGGAGGCGTTGCATTCCTTGTGTTGTATCTTATCTCTTCATTGCTTGTACTCTACAGGTGGATTTGGCATCTGGACTTGCATTTGAAGAGGCATACTATGCTCAGGTAATAATGAAATCATCTTGCAACATTTTTGGAGTTCTATAATCACTTTCAATATTTTCCAAATAAAAAAATATTCCTTTCACATCTAATTTCTTGTAAAAAAAGTTATTTAAAAGTTGTAATTGCAATTTGTAGGCAGTTCTTGGAAGGACTTTTTGGCTGAGAATTTGATTATTTTTTGTTGATTGAAATCTTGCCTTCATAAATTGTTGGTATGTGTAGCCAAAACTATTGAAAATTTCCCTGAAAATGGCATGTATAATAATGGTATGTATGAATTTTAGGGAGTACAGAGCTTAAGTTTCCTTAGCCATTATTTGTAGTACACTTTACATTGATAACATAAACAAATATGGTACCAAACTTTTGTGACCATATGCAGACTACCAGTCTGGAAAGCTATTTACTTTGTTTCCTCTGAGCAGATTGGTGTCCACACATTCGGATTTCATAGCAACTACCTGAATAGGTAGACTTGTCTATGAAAGACTAGCACAAACAATTGTTTTAGATCCAGTTGTTGCTTCACAAAAAACTGGGGTAGTAATCTGTTAGCTGCTTTTAGTGGTTTATTTGTCATTGAAAAGTGCTACATCAATAGACCTTTTTCAAAATGTCTTCAGTGACAAGCTATTACATTCACCTGTTATATATCATTGTATCTCAATAGTCAGAATTAAAATTGCAAACATTAGTTGTTGCTAGGTTGGACAATTTTTTGGCTTCCCCACGTAACAACAGATGATGTATGAAATTTGTATTTTATTTCAATACAATTATTGGTAACAAGTGATTGAAAGTATTCATAATGGAGAACTTCAAAAGACGTATGCATTAAATTTTATTACATTACAAAATCAGTCTGGGGTATGATTTGATGATATGATTTGTTTTCATTGTAAAATTCCTTGCTGTGAAAAACATCAATGATCACAAATAATGGGCTATCAAATGTTTATTACAGCTGATGTTACCTTGGTAATTTGTACATATAGTTTGCATAATTTGCCATTGTAACTCTTGCAGGTGATTCCAACCAAAGATCGTATGGAAGGCTTGATGGCATTCAAGGAGAAGAGGAAGCCAAATTTTAAAGGAGAATAATTCATTTGACATGCGAAAGCTACCCCATTGGCATGGCGATTAGCGACGACCAGGGTATCGGTCACAAGAAGAATGATTGATTCTTGCAAACGTCATCTCAATTCTCTGCTCTGGGCCTGTGGCCAGTTTCTAGAAACGGTTGCAAGTCTAAAGTTCATGGACATCTCATAAAAAAACAATTTAAACACCCGTTTCTGTTGGTTGTCCACAAACTTCGACATGTGATGAATTTGAGAAACTGGCTTCTGACAACTATGGATGGATCAGGGTTTTTTTGATAAATATTTATCTAAAGTCAGATGCCATCATATTGCCATTCTGATGAGATCAAAGTATTCAGAATGATTCGTCCGATATCTTGACGCTATTCCATTGTCATGGCGTCGGGGTAGGGGTAATGTAGACTCAAATCAGGATCTGTTTATACATTGGATGTTTTGTCTACTGATATGACTTTTGAACAGAAAATCACATCACATGTATGGAGCAAGGTGATTTTGGAGGATACCTAAGAAATTATGTACAGGTTGAGGGAATAATTCTCATCCCATTTTGATTTTGTGATTTGCTTCAAGAAGCAAACGATGGATCATGTGTGCTACTTGATTAATTATATTTCATTGTGATCATCATGCATTCTAGTATGTCATTCAAATTGTGGTCTTGACATGGTTTAGATTGCCAAACACCCACGAAATACTTGAAGTTCTGATTGATTTACTGATCACCCACTATAAGATATATGTCAAAATTATATTAGATTATGGTACCGTAGTTTCATACATAATTCATGGGAGATTGTTTTTAAAAAAATCGTGATCCAATGTTATGACTTTGTATACAATGTACCTGTTTAGTGGTAATGATATGTTTTGAAATTGTCCATGAAACCTCAGACAATTTAAATCATATATTAGTTATGTTGTATATGAGAAAGGCCATATATAAAGGAATATGGAGAAAAGTAATTATTATGGAGTACATGTATTCAGTATATAATAAAATACGTCCTTTGTAATGGCAATACTGAACTTTGTTTGACTATTTTCAATAAAGAAACTGAATAAATATTATATTATAATCAAAGAGTGCAGTTCAGTTATACTTGAATACTACTCCTGTACCCAAGTATTTCAATGAGTATAAAATGTGTTACCCCATTGCATAAATAAGCACAAAATAGTGTTTGAAAAATATAAGCAAACAAAACAAAGAAAAAAATATCAATATTGCATTCAGAGTATGGGAGTGAGTGTGAGAAAAAGAGTGAAAGAAAATTAGAGATAGAGGGAGAGAGAGAGAGAGAGAGGAAGAGAGAGAGTGTGTATGCGTGTGTGTGCGTGTGTGTGTGTATGAGTGCAAGAGAGAGAAAGAAAAAAATAAAAGAAAGTGAGTGAAAGAAAAGAAAGGTGAGTTCTGGCAGTGGCGGATCCAGGGGGGGGCCGAAACGGCCGCGGCCCCCCCTATTGGCGGCGCAAAAAAAAGAAGAAAAAAAGAGGAAGAAAAGAAGAGGAAAAAAAGGAGAAGAGGAGAAGAAAAAAGGAGAAGAGAAAAGAAGGGAGAAGGGAAAAGAAAAGGGAAGAGAAGAGAAAAGTGAAAATGAAAGATAAAGAAGAAAGCCCAACTCCCCCCCCCCCCCCCCCCCCCCTCCCTCCCGCTCCGGGGTCGGAGGGACCGAATTTGTGTTCCCAAAAATTCCGATAAAGAGTTACTTTTTTCACGCAACAAAGTCCGGCCCGTAATACACAAAATCCGGCCCGTACTGACTTACACCGGAGATAGAGTGGTACGTGCTTTCAAAGAGAGGGAACATTGTGCGTACCCTATACTGAGCGGGTGGGGGGGGGGGGAGAGAAAAGTCGGTGAGAAAGGGGGAAAGACAAGGAAATGGCGCTAAGTGACAGTAGCGACGGATAAGGGAAAACTTGAATCGGGAGATTTGGGGTCATTCCAGAAGGCTTGGCAAACGTTATTGAATAGAGGGGGCCGGGCCTGCCGCATAAAATCTCGAGCCGCGGATTCAAAGTTAAACGTAAAAAACAGCCCCTGCGCTACAAAGGTCATCACTCTTTAGTGAGAAATTTGAAAAGGGCACAGTATTTTTGATGTCTTTTAAAAAGAAGCTATATACTCAACAGTCAAATTTTAAATTAACGGTAGGGCCGCTTCATAACTCTTATTTTGCCCTTCATTTGGATTCAGCTCATACCAACTCGCTTGTGCTTGTATTTGAACTCATGTTGGTAGTAATCATGGACAGGGGCGGCAATCCTGGGCCCGATAGGGAGACATGTCCCCCAGGAAATTTAGAAATATAGCTAGAAAGAAACATAGCGGAATTTTCTAGAATGCATAATTTCAACATTGCAAAATCTCGCTTGGTCGCTACGCCCCGGCCCTCGCCCGATTACACAAAACTATATTGAAAATAGAGAACGGTACAACGAATCGTCTTCTTTCTCTAATAGTTTAATGAAATGTCAAAGCTTCCGCGTTTCGCTCGGTCGGGGGGGGGGGGGGGCAACTGAAATCAGACAAGGAATGGTAAAACGAATCGTCTTCTTTGTCTAATAATTTAATGAAACGTCAGAAGTTTACGCGCTATGCGCGGGCGGGGGGAAACTGAATTCAAACAAGGATTAAGAGACGAGAATGGAACAACGAATCATCTTCTTTCTCTAATAATTTAATGAAACGTCAAAGCTTCCGCGCTTCCCGCGAGAGGGGGAAAACTGAATTCAAACAAGGATTAAGAGACGAGAATGGTACAACGATTAGTCTTCCTCCTCTAATATTGTAATAAAACGTCAAAGCTTACGCGCTACGCGCGGGCGGAGAAAAACTGAATTCAGACAAGGATTAAGAGTCGAGAATGGTACAAAGAATTGTCTCCTTTCCCTTATAATTTAATGAAACGACAAAGCTTCCGCGCTTCGCGCGGAAGGGGGGGGGGGGGGAAACTCAATTCATACAAGGATTAAGAGTCGTGAACGGTACAACGAATCGCCTTCTTTCTCTAATAATTTAATCAAACGTCAAAGCTTCCGCGCTTCGCGCGGGAGGGGGGGGGGGCACTCAATTCAGACAAGGATAAGGAGTCGAGGACGGTACAAAGAATCGTCTTCTTTCTCTAATAATTTCATTAAACTGTGAAAGGCCAAAGCTTCCGTGCTTCGCGTGGGAGGGAGGGGGGGTGATTTTAGTCAAGTAATAAGAGTCGAGAATGGTACAACAAATCTTCTTATTTTTCTAATAATTAATGAAACGTTATAGCTTCCGCGCTTTGCGCGTGAGGGGGAAAACTGAATTTAAACAAGGATTAAAAGACGAGAATGGTACAACGATTCGTCTTCTTCCTCTAATAGTTTGATGAACCGTCATAGCTAATGCGCTACGCGCGGGCGGGGAAAAACTGAATTCAGACAAGGATTAAGAGTCGAGAATAGTACAAAGAATCGTCTCCTTTCCCTTATAATTTAATGAAACGTCAAAGCATCGCGCTTCGCGCGGGAGGGGGAAACTGAAATCAAACAAGGATTAAGAGTCGAGAATGGTACAACAAATCTTCTTTTTTCCTCTAATAATATTAATGAAAGGCCAAAGCTTCCGCGCTTCGCGCGGGCGGGAGGAAACTGAATTCAGACAAGGATTAAGAGTCGAGGATGGTACAACAAATCTTCTTCTTTCTTTAATAATTAATGAACTTCAAAGCTTCCGCGCTTCGCGCTGGAGGTGAAAAACTGAATTCAGACAAGGATTAAGAGTCGAGAATAGTACAAAGAATCGTCTCCTTTCCCTTATAATGTAATGAAAGTCACATCTCCCGCGCTTCGCGCGGGAAGGGGGCGAACTCAATTCAGAGAAGGATTAAAAGTCGAAAATGGAACAAACAATGAATCATCTCGCGCGGAAGGGGGAAAACTGAATTCAGACAAGGATTAAGAGTCGAGAATAGTACAAAGAATCGTCTCCTTTCCCTTATAATTAAAGAAAACGTCAAAGGTTCCGCGCTTCGCGCGGGAGGGGGAGGGGGGGGGGGGGAACTCAATTCAGAGAAGGATTAAGAGTGAAAAATGGAACAACGAATCATCTTTCTCTAATAATTTCATTAAACTACGAAAGGCCAAAGTTTCCGTGCTTCGCGCGGGAGGGGGAAAACTGAAATCAAACAAGGATTAAGAGTCGAGAATGGTACAACAAATCTTCTTTTTTTCTCTAATAATATTAATGAAAGGCCAAAGCTTCCGCGCTTCGCGCGGGCGGGAGGAAACTGAATTCAGACAAGGATTAAGAGTCGAGAATGGTACAACAAATCGTCTTCTTTCTCTAACAATTAAAGAAAGGTCAAAGCTTCCGCGCTTCGCGCGTAATGGGGGGGGGGGGGGGGAGGGGATAGAAAACTGCCCGAATATGAGTTTTTGATATCTTTTCTAGTTTATTTTGGTAATAAATAACACTTTAACAAAATACATATTATGCTCAAATTGTTGCTCGGTCGCTTCGCTCACTATTTCGAATTGTGAAACCAGAAAATTACTTTTCGGGCAAGAGGCTATGCCCCCCCCCCCCCCCCCCGATGAAAATGTCAAAAATTGTACCGGTATGGTGCTTCTAATAATTATGACCTTGTCAGTATTGGTATGTTGAGTTGAAAAAACGGTCTGCGCAATTTTCAGATTTCCGGCCCCCCCTATTGGAAAATCCTGGATCCGCGCCTGGTTCTGGTCTATCATCTCAAGTAAAAGAGCACTCGAAAGTGCAATTTTCCATACTTCTTGCTTTCCAACTAAAACATGTCCTTGACAAAATAATATACCCGTTGGAGGTTTTGTCCAATCAAGCAACAACTCGTAGATGCTCTACATGCTTACATTAATGACTGCATTGACGATTTGACGTGGAATATAATTTAATAATCTAATAAGACGATAGTATTATGTTTAATGGATATGGCAACGTCTCAGAAAACGACCTAGGGTGAAAATTCAAATGTTATTGATTTGTTTTCCAAGACTATACAAGTTAAATGGGATATGGCAACGTCTTGGAAAACAATCCGGGGTGAAAATTCAAATGTGCTCGTTTAATTTGGAGAGCCGTAGACAGTTTCCATGAACTATCCTGACAAATTGATCTGCATCGCCTATTAAAGAAAACACATAGATATTTAAATGTGTGAGATAACCCCAGAAAAAGCAATATGATAAAACCAACGAAAGAGGCAAGAATGAAAAGAGCAGAGCCGAGAGAAATCGAGAGAGGAAGTGAGGGCCGGAGGAAGAAATTTTGCTAAAAACAAAAATTGTACAGAGGAGTTGTTACATTCTTTTTGTCCCGGGGGTTATTAGCGGAATTAACTTTTATTGAAATTTGCTCAGATGAATGGCAGCATCAGAAAAGTCAGTCAAACGTGAAGATGGAAAAACAAATCAACGAGGCTAATCAGCTATACTACATCGTATCATTGCTATTTCAGTATGCACCCTGAACGAGAAAAGGAAACTCACACAAAGGGGAGGAGCATGTTGATAGAGGGGGGGGGGGGGGGGGGGGGGGGTGTTGGGAGGAAACCCAGGATCACAATTTTACCTCACTGACCTCGAGAACGTGACAGAATGACACACCCCTTTGATTTATGGAAGGCTGAATTACATATTAATATGTTTTCAAAACTCCTTTTCAACGAATACTTTATATTTCATTGCTTACGTGAAAATCAATATAAAATGGGAGCTCAAAAGACTGTCACACCTGTATTATTTCACACACTGAGACAAGTAATGTAAGTAAGCAAAGTATGATTGAAATGTTGTGAAATTATTGTAGTCCCACGAAATCGAGGTACGGTACGGTACACATGGCTGTCCATAAAAATCATGTGTACACATGCTAGCCCTTGACATTGACTTCAATTCTCTGCATTATTTTAAAAGATTTCACTTTTAAAATGGCTGCAGCAGCTAAACGATCGAAAATGCAAGAAAATCAAGCTGTCACTAACTTCAGAGAGTATCTAAGATTCAAGACGGTCGAGCCAAATCCTGATTATGGTGAGATAATTTGACTTAAATAAATGATCGTAAAACCTGTGCAGGCTTTTTTTACCACTTTCGGTACATACGGTACAGCTCAGCTCAGTCGGCGATCCGCGGGCCGCGGACAGTGCATGCTCGATATGCTGGTATCTCTTTGCTCTGATGCTGAGGCTCCAATCCGGAAGGACACCGGCTTAGTGAAGTTAGTCCTGACTCCTAGCCCGCGCCCGGCAGCTCTGGCAGCGCGGTATAGCCCATACTAGGGAGGCCAATGCCCGGGCGTAAGGCTTCTACACCTACGATTTGTGCGCTCGTCGCCCACTTCAAAAAATTAGCAAAGGGAAAAAAATGATGTAAAAATAAAAATTGAAGAAAATATGAAAAGAAAATACAATTATACATTTTACAACATACCTATAATCACGGATCTGTAACAGTCTTTCACCATTTGTTGACAATCTTGCAGATTTTGACGTTTTTTAATCCAATAATTGTGGTTGCAGACGACCTTGACGCACTCGCACCACCGACTAAGAAAATCCTAGAGGGCGTAGAGGTTTGCTCACTAAAAACCTTCTCATTGGCAGAAGGTAGACCCTAAAAATATGGGATCCGTTTTGAGTAAAGAACTTTTGATAGAGATCAACATTTCAGATGTTCACAATTGCCACTTCTAACAACTAGAAAATATAAAGAAAAAAGATTATATCTTTTTAAATACAGATTTTTACAAACTGAACATTCGAAAGTAGATAGAGTACGATGTTTCTGTCAATCTTGCGTTGGTTTGAGCCCTATAGCTACATCCATCTCAAAATGAGAAGGAAAACAGTGAACAGTGACGTCATTGTTCGCGCCAAAAATAAAGGGTATTGCGACATAATCTGAGCTCCGGTCAGATCGTGCGCAAAGCGTAGTCTTATTTATAGACCCTAGTACCTTATTCTCACAGCACTAGATACGAGTGTCGTGCAGTAATGTATGAGAAGTGTTAAAAAAGATATTTCAGTAAAAAAAAAAGTCTACGTGAGCAGTCTATACTCCAATTGAGAATTGAAATGAAAGCCATGATTTGAAGGTGTGTGTTGTATGATACATGGTTAGTGAGTGTGTATGTTACGTATAGCGAAAGGGAGAGAGAGAGAGAGAGAGAGTGAGAGAAATATTAGTACACGTACGTTGCATGCATGGATGTGCGCTATGATTGTGTTCGCTGCAAGATGGATTTTAATTGGACCTCGTAACTTCTCGATCGTTGATAATAAGGAATACTCATGAGGAAATCAAATTATTGGAATACACATCTAAGGTAAATATCAATGAATTATATATATTTCTTTCCTTTTTTGAACCATCGTCTTCGGCTCGTAGTAGTAGAAGATGTAATCGTTCGCACATTGATGGCTGGACTTCAGCCTGCATCGGGGCTTGCCTGTGTCGGTGGAGGGATCAACTAAGAAGAAGAAGGTGTGTACGTGTGCGACCGATTCAAGGCTAGCCGCTGTTGAGTGATTGCACTTTCGCGCGAAGTTTTAAACTTCATCATGAACTTTGTCCCTCGGGCCTGTCTAATTATGAACGTAACTTTGCGACATGAAATATAATTGTTTCAAGGCTCTTACGTACGGAAAGGCGTAGAAGGAAATGGCTACAAACCAGCTGGATATCTCCTATTTGATGGAACCTATGGAGTCGGCAGATGGGTGGATTTTCTTAGTGAAAGTAAATGCTTTCTTTTAATCTTAGTTTTAGTATAAACAAATTAGTAATTAAAAAGTTAGATTTGGGCATTGGCCTCCCTACCCATACAGTTCCATCCCGTCCCATGTAGACCTTTAGCGTACATTTAGTAGGGAGCTAGGCCAATACCCGGGCGTAATTAAGGCTTCTAAGTTCTACGCCTACGATTTGTGCGCTCGTCGTCTAATTCACAAAATTGGCAGAAAGAAAAAAACAAAATATTGAACAAAATAAAAAATTAAAAAATACAATGGTACAATCCCCAGTACAATGTATGTCAATCTTGCGTTGGTTTGAGCCCCATAGCTACATCCATCTCAAAATGAGAAGGAAAACTGCACTGTGACCAGTGATGTCATTGTTCAAGCCAAAAAAATTGCCATTACGCCAAAATATGAATATGTATGAGCTTCGGTCAGATCAGGCGCCAAACAAATATAGCCTAGTCTCACACACAGTACCTTAATCTTGCAGCACTAGACACGAGTGTCGAGCTCGTGCAGTAAATCATATATGAGAACAGGGCGCGACAAACCCGCTTGCCCGACGTCCCGGGGCAACCAAATTGAGCCGTCGGGCAAGTAAATCAAATTATCACTTGCCCGATTCGGGCAAGTGATACTTTTACAGTAATTTCCTAGTGTCCAAGAACTCTACCATTCACCCGTCAACTTCTTACCCGTCGTCAAAATCCAGAAGCAAAAAAGCGATCGTTCCGATTTCGAAAAAACTTCACAGACAGCTAGCCAGCTCAGCTAGCTCAGCGCGCATGCAACAGTGACACTTCAAGCCATGAATGCCGCTCCACCTCCACGCACGGCCGGCCGTGAGCTAGCTAGAGACAGCTAGCGCGATCGTACCAGCTGCGAGCTTATTCGCGCTCTCTCTCTCTAGCTCTGCAGGCCGCACCGACAGGCCTTTGCTATTCTCTGATTGCCGATTGGTTGAATCACGCCAAATATGACGTCATTATTCTAGGGAAATGAACACGTGCGAATCGGAATGGAATAAACAACAGGGATTTTCTAGTAAGTACAAAAAGTCAAATGTTTGATATTTATTCATAATGACTGTTAATGATTGTGAACATATTATTTAAAACTCGCTGCTCATATAAATCAGATGAATGTTTTTGTCTCGTTTTCAATTTATTACTGCGGTCTCAAGATCCGACCGAGCGAGTCATTTTGATAATAGTATCGAGACCCCCAGAATATAAGCCGTTGTTGTTTTGTTTTCATGGTTTTAGCGACGTTGTTTAGTCTAGTTTTCGCATACTTATCCGAGATTTATCGTAAAATATCTTCAATATTATTATTTAGTAAGAATTTACAAATTTTGGCATGATATTTATAGCAGTGAATGATGAAATAAAAATGTCCGTACTTTATTTAAAATAGTTGATTACCCATTATTTACATGACGTTTCTTGATGGAAGAGTTGACCCAAATTATTAACAGCTGAAAATTAGCCTACGTTTCCAAATGACAGCGGCTTGCACAGACACACACGTGCGTTGATCAGCTGTTTTTTCTCGATTGTGCTAGTAAACAAAAAGTTTTGGGCAAGTGGAAATATTGTTTGGGCAAGTAAATTGAAAACCCACTTGCCCGACATGGCAAGTGGTGAAAAAAATTCTTGTAGCACCCTGATGAGAAATATGTTAAAAAAGATATTTCAGTCAAAAGTGTCTACGTAAGCAGCTAGGTCTATACTCCAATTGAGAAATTGGGACGGAAAGTCATGGATTGGAACATGTGAGTGCAGGATACACAGTTTACGAGAGAGAGAGAGAGAGTGAGAGAGAGAAAGAGGGATATCCAAGTATGTATGCGATATGCATGCATGTACTGTATGTAGTATCATTTGGAAGATTTGGAAGAGAGGGGGTGAAAAAGAAATGTTAACAGTGCAATAGTATTACCGTACTTGCTATTGAAAACTTTGCATCAATGGCATTTTTAAATAGAAGCATACATGTGTGTCCTAGACACAAGGTAATATCATATCACTTGAGCAGCACTAACGGCTCCTCTCTATATTTAGATACAAACAGTGATTCATATTATTTATTCATCCATGTTTATTTCATTTACATGAAGCTTGCAATGCTCAAGCTGGAAATCTTTTTCTTAATGTAGTCATGTGACTCTTGCAAGCCTTCATTATTAAATTTTATTAGCTTGAAAATAATTGAATTTTATCTCTTACCATTCCACAGCTGGTGCTAATGCTTTCCTGAAGCGAATGGGAGATGAACTTGGTCTACCAGTGCGGCTTATAGAGGTTCGCAACTTTTTTTTGTTTTTTTTGTTTTTGTTACCTTTTTATTAACCTTTTTTTTTACCTGCATGTAGAAGTTGTACTTTTGCTATGGAAATAGATTTTTTTTTTCTTCTTTAAAGTAATCAATTGATCTTTTTACGTAGAGAACAGCAAGAGCCTCTTTTCTTTCTTGTTTATCTTGAAGTAATTCATTCCATTACTGTCAGTGAAATAACTTTTTTTGTAGGACTTTAAAATTCATTTCATTTTTTTCACATTGAATGTAGCTATGAGGAAGTTTCTTCCTCTTTTGTTGGCCTTAAAGAATATTGAAATGAATGAATATAATATTGCCTATATATCTGGTACATCAGATAATAATTTATTTTGTTTGCCATATTTCTGTGTGTTTTCCTCACTGCATTTCTCTATCATCCCCCTTGCTTTCTGTCTGTCTCAGTCTTTCTTTTTTATTGCCCGTCTCTCTATGTCTACTCCCCTCTCTCTCTCTCTCTCTCTCTCTCTCTCTCTCTCTCTCTCTCTCTTTCTTTGAACACAATATGATAATAATAGTTATGATAATAATAATAATGCTAATGATATTGACAATAATGATGATACTAATAATAATATAATAGAATTCTAATCTATACTAATCTACATAATCAAAGGGATAGCTTAGTAAGGCTTTAATAACTTGCATATTGATATAATATTTGTCAATCTATTCCTTTTATTTTACAGGTTCATCCTGGCAAGATAGTGGTTGTCATTACATGGGAAGGGACACATCCACACCTCAAAAGCATTGTCCTTAACTCCCACATTGATGTTGTCCCAGTCTTTCCAGTAAGTTTAGCAGACTGTCTTCTCTGTTTAAATGTGATAATGGGACTAATTTTATTTTTATTAAAGTAAAGGGAAGATTTGTAAGGATGGGATTATTTAATATGTCATTTTTTTAAAAATGAAACGGCATATAAAAAACACTTGGATCTATCAATTCAGAGCATTCATGCACCAGATTACAGAGTCACTCAGATGCATATATACCTTCCCCATTTATATAGCCCTATAGCTAGAGAAAAGACAAATGTTGATTAATAGGCCAATTAGCCAGATATATGACTTTCTTCAGAAATCTGTGGTATTACGTGCCCCCATAGTTTGCAAAGTTTTGACCTTTTGAAAGTAAATTTATCTCTACTCCCATTTCTTTTGTCACTTGTGTGCGATTGCCAGCTCCAGTTGATAAATGCATATCAACTGGCTTTCATACTTGAAAGCATTTTTTATTTTGTGTTTGTTTTTTCTCATTTGATGTTAGGAACACTGGGATTCTGACCCATTTGAAGCAAAGAAAAAGGAGAATGGAGACATCGTTGCCAGAGGATCCCAGGTGAGACCTAAGTTTCTAGATCACTGCAAATGCAAGGAACCATGTTATATCATCATGTTATTTTTTTTATCAATGCTAAATTATTTGTTTGCCCAAAGTGCTAATTTGCACAATCGCTTGTTTGCCACACATGCCAGTGGACACAAAATAATGAAAAACAATTAGCAGAAGGATTGCTTTGTGCTATACAAAAGCTTTGCAAATTACCAATTTCTGGTCCTGATTAGCTACAAGACAGCTGTTTTAACATCTTCATAGATAAGTTATACACTTGTAACATTAACATAATCTTGAAGCCTTTGGTATACAATAGGAAATACAGTTGTGAAACAGGGGAACCTTTTACCGGGAACATACAAACAAACAAAAAGAGTTAAAGTGATTTTGTATTGACTTTGTTTAGCCAAACTATACTGCAGAAATTTGGTTGGATATCGTCATCGGAATCCATCAACTTATACCTACAAAAGATCTTAATCTTTTCTATAATCTATGTTGCCTTGCCCCCAAATCATAGCTCATCATACTGTATATAAATGTTTTGTCCCATTACAGATGAAATATTAATCAGCAATACATGGTGCAGATGATTCGAAAATTTATCAATTAATGCTTGTGTTTCATTTTCACTTTCCTTTGATTCTCTCACTATACATTGTTTCTCTGCGTCTTTCTCCCACCCCCTCTCGTTCTCTCTCTCTCTCTCTCTCTCTATCATTCTATCACTCGGCCTCTCTCTCTCTCTCTCTCTCCCTCTCTTTCTCATTCTCTCTCTGTTTCTATTCTATTATCTCACAGGACATGAAATGTGTTGGCATTCAGTAAGTTTTCCTTCAGTTCCAGTGTAACTAAATTTGGTATATAGTTGGTATACCTGAAACATTTTTTATAAGATCAAATCTCATTATTTGATATACGGTACATTCCTAGATTGTGAATTCATCTGCTCAGTCAAAGCAACACTTTAGAAATGGAATTTCAAAATTTCAGGCATTTTTCTTATTCTTATTCTTATTATTCAGCATATATGTGATATAGTTATGTCAAAATTGGCAGCTCACATAAATATCATGCCTTCTAGATCAGTGTAAGTGTAACGAATTAGTGCATTTTTAAGGCTTTTGTTAAAAAAAATTTAAACCCAATTTTTGCCACAAAAATATAAAGAAATATTGAGAGTTAAATTTGCTAACTTGCCTTGTTTAATAATAATCATTTTGATAATTCCAAAACATTGCAGTACCGGTATACACAAATTCTTATGTTCTGCATGGAAGTGAATGGCACAAGAGGGAAAGGAAGACCAAAGATTTCTTGGAAAGATAGGGTGAACAAAGAAAGCATTAGGTTTGGTCTAAATGAGAAGGATGCTCAAGACAACAAGAAGTGGAGGGAGGGAGTGTCATCATGGCACGAAAGTCAGTAACCCCTCGTAAGAGGGAAAATGCTGACTTCGATAAATGATGATGATGATTATCAACGTTTCCCAAAAAGCTTCCAGGCTGTCTCTTTCACAATGTATCGGTAGGACCAGAATTTAGCTCTATCTTTAATTTCCACTGAATTGAAAGTGTAGTGTAAGTTCTTGTCTTTCTCTTCAGGTACATTGAAGCTGTCCGTAGACTGATGAAAGCTGGAAAGAGGTTGATGCGTACAATACACATGACATTTGTGCCAGGTAAGATACTTGTTTATTAAACATTGAGGCTGTATGTATCTAAGGCCACCCATCGTACAAAGCTATCATGCTTCGTACAATAAATGCACTCAGCCTCAACTCTAATGCTGGTATTATATAATGAACTATTTGCCCGAGTCATTTGTATATTATGAAGCTTCATGGAGATGTTCTCAGTACAGATTTTTCTTTATGATCCCCAATTTTCATGATCATGATTATTACTTTATATTGAAGTACATTTACTGTACATTTTTTGAGAGAAAATCTGTTTCAATCCAAGCTCTCACTCTGTCAATGAAATTAGCTTGGAAAATCCAATATCTTAGGGTCAATAATAAACCCAATCTTATCAGTTGTGGTACATGAAGTACATGGACTTTGACATTGTTCTTGAATGAATATAAAAATATGTATTTCTTTCAGATATATGTGACATTTTTGTTTCCTGAGCACTCGTTTTTGTTGTAACAGCGTTGATTAAAAGCTGCACACAAAAAGTGATACAACAACACATTTTAATATTGCTCCTAACTATTGATGGGTCATGTGATATCGCAATGGCCATCAGTAAGTATTTTTTACCTTTAAGGTGGCTTACTCAAGTAAAATATTCAGATGTAATCTGAACAAGACTTGATGGTAAATAAAATACTGACATAATTCAAATATTTAACTGAATTTGGGCCATGGATCTTGTGGCTACAACAGAAACCTTTGCAGCTTGCCATCTCCATTTTCAGCCCTTATACTAAGGTTCTATGCTTCTAATATCCTTGTCTTTTGGGTTTGGTTTGTTTTGTAGATGAAGAGATTGGTGGAAACCTTGGAATGGGTGAATTCACAAAGACACAAGAGTTCAAGGACCTCAATGTTGGATTTGGGCTTGACGAAGGTATAGCATGAAATTTTTTTACAACTTATTTGCATACCAAATATCTCTATTTTCTATAAAATACTCATAAATGCATGTTTACTTCCAATCAGATTCGATTCAAAATGTAAACAAGATAAGGACACAGGAAAAAGATACGTGAGGAAATTTGTATGGGTAGAATTTGCTCTTTTTAACATTTTAAAGTATCCTCATATAACTGTTTGTAATGTGTTTGATTCAATTTATCTCTAGTCTTTCTAAGGTGGACAGTGGGGATAGAGAAATTTGTATATCAACTATTTAAAACTAAAATCTTTGAGGATGAATATGTTATATTAGGAGGCATTATGTTTTCAGGTTGTCCGTCCGTCTGTCCGTCCATACGTCCGTCCCTTTCTTGTGATTGCGTTATCTCAAAAACTGATTGATGGATTCCAGCTAAACTTGGGTCATGTATGTATCTTGCAGAGCCAATGAACTTGTTAGATTTTGGGGCCACAAGGTCAAAGGTCACAGGGTTCATAATGTATGCAATAATAGCTCTTGATCACATTATCATCAGAACCTATTGACGGATTATCATCAGACTCATGACATGTATGTATCTTGCTGAGCCAATGAACTGATCTAATTTGGGAGTCATGAGGTCAAAGGTCAAATGTCATGGGTCTCATTCTGTATGCAAAAAATAGCTTGTGATCGCATTTTCATTAGAACCTATTAACGGATTATCATCAACCTCAAGATATGTATGTATCTTGCAGAGCCAATGAACTGATTAGATTTTAGGGTCATGAGGTCAAAGATCAAATGGTCATACATGTATATGAAAAATAGCTTGTAATCTTGATATTCTGAGAACCTGTTAATGGACTACAATCAAAATTTAATTTTAAAAATTGCTTCTGTTTTGGTTTGTAAAATGGCTCTATGGCGGAGGCATCATTTTCAACTGCGCGCAGTCAAAGTTCCATCTAGTTTTTTTCTTTAACATGTTAATATGATGAACTAGTATTGCTATATTGCACCTGGAAAGTCATTGAAATGGGATTTGTCTATTTAAACATTGTAAACATCTCAATCATGAGCTTGAAAGTAGAAGTACGACTTGTTGTTGTTTTTGGTTCAATTTAGGGCTAGCCAATCCAACTGAGCAATTTTCACTCTACCATGGAGAAAGAGCAACATGGAGTGAGTAGAATTGGTCTAACAAGAAAAAAACTCTCACTATATTCCAACCACTTAATGATACAGTTCATACATTTGTGGGTGTATATGTGGTGTTGCTACCTAATTTTCTTCCTAACTTCCTTTCTTCCTAACTTCCTTTCTTATTCTAATTTCTTATTTCAAAATCATTCTGAAATTATCAGGACTTGCCAACCCGACAGAAAAGTTCAGTCTTTATCATGGAGAACGGGCCATTTGGTGTAAGTAGTTGTATGTGTTTGAGTTCATACAACTCAAACATGATAATATATATGGATGGGTGTATGTATGTATGTATGAATGGTTGTATGTATGTACAGTCAAACCTGTCTATAGGGACCACCCAAGGGAAACACAAAAAGTGGCCTTTGTAGACAGGTGGTCTTTGTAGACAGGATCCTTTAGTACATGATTCAATGAGAAACCATTTTCAAGGGAAACAACAAATGTGGCCTTTGTAGACAGGTGGTCTTTGTAGACAGGTGGTCACTAAAGCAGGTTTGACTGTATATGAATGTAGTGTTTGATCCCGGGATAAAGTTAAGTAATTTTATCTTTAGTTGAGCAAAACCCTGGGTAAAGAAGACATACCATTATTATTATTTATTATTTAATCGGCTTGAAAAGCCAAAAACTGAGTACAATACTCATATAAAACTGACATAAATTTTGAATTGTATAATGGTCCAGATGCCTGAGAATAATGAACAAAGATTCTGTCTCTTCTGAACTTTTCTTGCTTTACCATATTGCATTTTACTTGTTGGTGCTAGGTGTAATAAAGATCCTTACCGGTATATTGCATGGTACCATACTAAAAAGTTCTAAATCATTACTAATCACAAGATTAACAATCTTTAAACTTTTCTACATTGTTCATGACATGAAAATTCTTTTCAGATTTATGACTTTTGTACTAGAGAAATGTAGCAATGAAAGAAGAAAACATGCAAGTGTTGCCTCAGTTTGCCAATTTGCCATTTATGGTTTGCCATTTTTATTGATTTTTGTTTGTTTTGTTTTTTGGCAGGGGTTGAAGTGACCTGTGTTGGAAGGCCGGGCCATGGATCTCAGTTTATACAAGATACTGCTGCTGTGAAACTGGTAAGCTGAAACCATGTCTGCCCATTGGTTGATCCCCTGTCAATGTGTCCTCAAGCTACTGAAATCCTTGCTTCTGATTGGTTATGAGCAGATTTGTCATTGATTTTTGTCATTTGTCATTGAAAAAAGGCTTTGTGAAGCGGGTCCCTGATCTTGCATGCAGGTCAACCAGATAGCCTCTATATTTTATAGGATTATCCTGTTATTTCCATTATTATCAGACCTTCCTGCCTGCAGTGCCATTTTTTTCCAATCTTTTCCAAATGTTAGCTGATGATGATATTTTCTTTTTGTTAAATTGAGTGATTTAAAGCAAATCTAATTGGTTTTATAACTTACAGTTCACATTGTAGTTGCTATAGTAGTTCAAGATTATTAGTAATAAAATCATGTGGGCATATCCACAAAAAGCACAACTGTGACATATGGACCCTTCAATGTAACATAAACCGGTACTATCTATACCCTTAATTATTCAGGCACCTGTTATAAAAAGACTAACCAGATTAATGCAATTATTCATAATTTTCCACCTGACAAGAAAAATATAAGCTAGATAAACAACATTTCTAATTTATGATTTTGCACTTGCGAAAATGTCCCCGTCCAAATATGAAGCAGCCATACAAATGTACCGGTGCTATATTATTTTTGGTTGACATAGTATTTATTTTGTGTTTTTTTTTCTTCTTCTTATTGTTGTTTCCTAGCAAAAAGTCTTGACTGCATTCTTGAAATACAGGGATCAAGAAGAGGCACGGTAAGCAATTATTTTCATCTACACCGGGCTTAAAGGGATCCGGTAACTTTGTCTCAGATTCTGAAACACTAACTAACTTTTTATGAATATCTGGAAAAGAAATGAAGCATACTGTTTATAGTTTGAAACTTTTTTTCAAGAAAAATGTGTTTAGAGTAGGATTTAAAGTGTACCAATCACCTGAAAAATTACTTGTATAGCTATAATGTATATAATCAACCTAAACAAACTTTACCTGGTATTCTATAGGTAAACCTTTAAGAAGTATGAAGAAATTAAAGGATACAAGACCTATGTGAGTGCGTATGTGTGCATTAACAAGATGTATTACTGTTCGCATAGATTATATTGAAATGGCAACATTTTTGTAGAAGTCATGTTTAAAGCCCATATTTTGAATACAGTATAGCCACATGGAAATTCTTCAAGTCATGAGCACAACATATTTTGGTGATAGTGTTGTAAATTGGAATTTATGTTGTAAATTAAATAGGAATTTTGTGGTGCACAGATGCCCCCCCCCCCTTGCTTTAGTTAATGACAAATTGTTTCCCCCCTAGAGGAATTCCTATTGAACCGTTTCCCTCCTTTTTGGGGGTATCTCTATTACTCAATTGGAGTACCCCCTAAAGGGATTCTCATTGAACTCTTTGCATGAGTGCATTTCTTTTGTGTTAGTGCTAGCATTGGTGAATGCTATAGCAGGCAGGCAGCGATTCTAAGCTGTGTAATGAGGACTGCAAACACATGTACATTTGGCCTGCTGTAGGAGGAAATGTGGCCAGACTTTGTTTAAAGTCTGCTGTAATTCTACGAGCTGTGGATATGGAGCTTGGTAGCATGCATTGTCGCTATTGTTTAGCGTTATGGCTAGTATTGGCCAAGGGTGTTTAACGATGAGAAACAATAAAGTACAGACTCTACTGCAGAACTTTTGACTCCGGATGCACTATTTTGTCGTCAATGATCTCGAACTCGAACCCTTTCAAAAGGTACACTTATTAGAGTCAATGCTAGTAATTTTGATTTGTGCTCTCTCCTAACACAGAGCAAAGAAGAGCGGTGTTACTGTATTAGGAGATGTGAACACTGTCAACTTAGTCAAGTTATCAGTAAGTCTTAGCATAGAGTAGCAATTCTTAACCACAGGGTGCACACTCAACATTAAGAGGTTTACACACAACTGGTCTGAAATCATTGGGAAAGGAGCCATTTTATGGCCATCAGTATTGAATCTGTAGACAGTGATTTTCTAGATTTAGTGGTACTGCATGTTGTGAAAATATCTGTGATATCTGAAAATCAGGGATGCTTTGCAGTATATAAAATGTGTGAGATGTCAAAGGTTAAGGAATGCTTCAGGGAGGCAGACCCTTGAGCCTTCCGTAAGTCAAATTTTTCATGTGAACATCCTTGAAAATGCCTCAAGAAGGAGGCTTTTTGATATGATATTTTCCTCTTTTTTCCATTGAATGGTCTGGGGTCTTACTAAAAGCCACCAAGATGTACAAGGGGCAGTTATTGATGTACTAAGATTAGAAGTAGTAGTAGTAGTAGTAGTAGATGTAGTAGTACTAGACATAGGAGTAGATGTAGTAGTAGTAGTAGTAGTAGTAGTAGTAGTCGTGGTAGTAGTAATCGTAGTAGTAGTCATGGTAATAGTAATCGTTGTAGTAGCAGTAGTAGTAGTAGTAGTAGTAGTAGTAGTAGTAGTAGTAGTCATATTAGTAGTAGTAGACGTAGTTCATGTAGTAGTAGTAAGGAAAACAGGACCAAGTCTGCATGTGTATTAAATATTCTTGAAAGACTTTGCTTTAACAAAGAGCACCAAGTGCTTTATCACATACAACTTTGTATAACACTATCATCGAACTGTCCTTGTGTTTTCCTAACCAATCTCATTGTGTTATTATTATTGTTGCTGTTGTTTTCAGTACATAGTGTTCATAATTTCTATCTCTATTGTGTGTTAGGGAGGAGTTGCCAATAATGTTGTGCCCAGTGACCTCACAGTTCTCTTTGATCTACGTGTCTCTCCATACACGACCCCCGAGGTAAATATACTCATCGCTTTGTCTGTAATCAAGATTTAAAACTACACCATACACTCATCCAAGAACAGGCTGAAATTGCACAGTCGAAAATGAGAAGATAATAGGACCCCCCCCCCCCCCCCCTCTTGCCCCACAGACACACACTACCCTAATAGTTAATGGGTTGCCTTGTTAAGGTGCTTTTAACCCTTTCGCAACAGAAAATATTGATTAACAAAGAAATTAAGGCAGGCCAAAAAAAAATAGGGAAGGAGGAGGTGACGAGAAACTAGATTTTATATTTATTTGGCCTACCTTGGGATTCTTAGATCCTACACTAATGAGGTAGCATTTCTAGACTAACTGCCTGTATCTAAGGAAGCCATGAATTGTAGATATGGAGTTTCACTGTACTTTATTTGTGTGACGTGTAAATTTGGATTCCAGTTTCAGTCCTTATTTATGGTTCTTATTTCTCTGTTTTATCTGATTTTCTTGTAGGATATGGTGAAGAAACTAGATGAACTGGTAGCATCAGGCGGGCCTGGTGTTACTTATAAACTACCTCGGGTGAGTCCAAAGATTTAATCAAACTTATTCATCTATTGATTCTTATAATGCAAAGGGAACTTACCCTAAGTTGAGTTTTCAAGAATGCATTGTCTGCAATTTGTTAAATTTTTTAAATGACTTGTGGCTTATTACCAAGCAAAGCAAGATAAGGAAATAAGATAGTATTTCACAAAGGGCAACACATTAACAGTACCAAAATAAAAGGAACGAAAGGCACATAGTATTTAAATGATTTTGTTTTCTTTTTTCTTTTTTGATTGGGCCTTAAAGGCCCACTGTACTACTTGTAGCTTCTTGCTCCCTCTATATAGAAAACTTACCCCAATCGGTGCCTGTTGGTGCCCCATGATCCTCTATTTCTTATGTTATTTGAGAGCTGAGTTGATGCGATAGCCACCTGTCAGTGACCTCGCTGTGTGGTCTTATCCCTCCTGGCCAAACTAGTGCAGATAAGCTTTAAGGCAATTCAGTCATAATTGACTATTTATGCCTAAATGGGATATGTTATCAAGTTTTTATACTCCATCCTCAGCCTGAATTTTACAAAAGAATTGAATCTTAGAAATATTTTTTGGTTCCAGAGAATGTAAAATCATTATATTAATTAAAGATTGGGTATGTGTATAACCTACGTGTTTAAAACCTTGGCCCAGTGACACAAAAATCAAATTACAATCAGAAAAAAAAACTATTTTATCTCTGATCTTGCTGCAATTATAATAATAGTATCTCACCAAACATTGTATCTATCTTACATTATTGGCAATTTATTGAAGGCGATAACATTGTTTTTAGGGGAACAATTAATGGGGTCCTGGGGGGTGTTTCACAAAGACTAAGATCGACTTTAAGTTGGACTTAACTATTGCTGTTCATGAATGCCACTGTTTGCTCTCACCATTATGATCTTTAGATGATATCTTTTCTTTCAATTATGCATTATAAAAAAATGTTAATTCTATAGATTTGTGACCATGGTTTGTACGTCCCTTGAGAGACCAATGCCAGTAAATGGTGAGATCAAACAGTGGCACGAACGGCCAGCCGTAGTTAAGTCCAACTTAAAGTCGATCTTAGTCTTTGTGAAACACTCCCCTGGTCTCATATGACACGCCATGACACTCCCTGTTCTTGCCTTGTTCTTGCCCAGCAGGCGAGTCGAGCCGACGGCCTGTTGATTGGTTGAGCACTCGTGTGCCTCGACCAATAGGCCTTGTCCGTTATTGTTCTAATTATTTGACCGCTGGTCCACCCGTAGAGTATAAAACACGCTTGCTTACAATATATTTTATCACCTGACAAAGTGTAGCAGCGGCACATGAAACGTCATGATCTTTTAGATCTCTTGGTGACCATACATTGCGAGACAAACAAACGTCACTAGCGATATTATTTTCGATACTATATCCGCAATGAGTAATATATTTAGCATGAAATGATACTTGCCAAAAGGTGAAGGAAAGAGCTAAAGACAGAAACAAACAGAGTGTTTTTCATGTTTAAGTCCTATTGTACAGCAGAGCACCAGAGAGAGAGAGAGAGAGATAGAAGAACGTAGTTATATCCCTCGTGTCTCACTTGGAACTCTTTGTCATTGTTTTCCATCCATTGTAGAAAGGAGTCAGCTACACAACCCCTCTGGGTGACGATAACACCTGGTGGCAGACATTCAAGAAAGCATGTGCGAAAGAGTAAGTGAAAAACAGCGGAGATGGCATGACTGATTGCTTGCCAATAGCGATGAACCATCACAATCAATACAAATTTCATGCAGGTTGATTCATGTAATTATGTATCATGTAATGAGATCAAATTATGCTTTCTCGTCATGTAAGATCATAATGTCAACATCTTCTTAAAGGGCTATCCAACCCTTTTAATAAGTTGATTTGTATGAAAGCAGAAAATAACAGAAACAGAATGGCAAAAGTTTGAAATGAATCTGACCAATAGTAAGGAAGTTATGAATGTTTGAAGTGTGAGATCACTATCTATGCGAATCTCAAATTTAGTAGTTCGGTCAGTGGATTGTAGGCTGTTTAAAAAAATTAAAGGTTATCCTGTCGATTGAAACAAAGTTCTGTGAAAGACTAGTTACAGTGCATCATTTTAAACAATGAAGCATGAAGAACAAGGCACAATTTAACTTTCAAAAGGATTTAAGACCAAAGAAGCAAATGCGTATGGCCTGACCTACTGTCGCCCATATTGGTCCCTAAAGCCCAAACTTGGAACAAGGCGATTTTGACAACACTTTTTAAGGACCCTGGTGATCATTCACTCGTGGCAGAAATATTATGAATAGAGTATCATTGGACAGAATTAGGAGCTACCAAAGTTGAGTAGACTCGTTATTGAAATGCCCTGTACAATTACTAGTAACAGATGAATGAAAGATGTTCCGGTATGCATTAGATTTGGTTACATTACGACAATGGTCGATTTGTAACAAGCATTTTTTTGTTGTGTTGCCTTGATAACAGGAAAGCGGAGCTACAGGTTGTGATTTTTCCAGCAGGGACCGACAGCAGGTACATCCGAGCCTTGGGCATTCCTTGCCTGGGTTTCTCACCCATGAACAACACTCCGATCTTACTCCACGATCACAACGAATACCTCAACGAAGACGTCTTTCTCCGCGGTATCTCCATATACGAGACCATCATCACCGAGATTGCCAACGTGCCTGAAGCTTGATTTGGAGAGAATATCAAATTTATATTGTTAACCTAGATTGCAGGGGTTCTAAACTCATTTGTTTGCTCTCTCTATGCATTTGATGCATAGTTTAAAGAGAGCAGCCAGAATATATTGTATATTTGATTTGTACTAGGTTTTTTTTGTATTTTTTAAACTTTTTTAAAAAGCTTCTCTGATTCAGATAATATACCCTGTGATATGTAGCTTTTTTCAAAGCATTTGACCATCAGCACCCAATAGTTTAGCATATAAATCCCAGTGACATGAATAGCTTATAAATTACAACATTGTATAGATCTAGATCTAGGAAGGTTTTCTTTTTAGTATTTGTGTTTGAAATATACTTTCAGTTTTAATCAAATTGTTGATATTTTCAATCAATGCATACCTGACATCCTTTATTGAGACGATAATCTACATTTGCAACTTTCTAACCAGAAGAGGTTGTCATCAATATTGTTATATAAAAGTATTATCTTGCGAACTAGCTGTGTATAATTATGTGCTTAGAATATGCAATGAAATTCTCTACCTCTTTTTCTTGAATATATTTAAATGAGAAGTAAAGAAAAAAAGGAGAAGTGTGCTTCGCGAAAATGGTCAGGGGCAACTAATCATACATGTACCATCTATTCTGAACAGGAAGGAATGTGAACATAAATCTCTACAAAATAATGAAGATATTGCACAACTTCTTATTCTCATTGCCAGAAAATGTGTCGATATGAAGATAATATGTAACGCGGGTACTTGCCCCCTTTTGTCCATCGACCCATTTGTCAAGTGCAAGAAATTTGTTGGTTTCAATTCCAGAGGGCAGGTGGCACTTGCCCCTTCCCAATGATTTTTTCTATTGTGTGTAAAATGGAATGGATGATGCCAGTCGATTGCCCCACTCCCGCTTCCACTCAAACCTGAAGATGTCTTAATGCTTGTGGCTTTGACAATTAACGCTGTAGCACAATGGTTGTATGTACATTCAGCTAAACTATAAAGTAAGTAGGCTAAAGGGGCTTTCACACCGGACCATAGATAGACTTGTGTAGTGTTGCGTACCGACTATGCTGAGCGTATGCTACCCTAAGTTGGCGTACGTAACTATACGCAGAGGGATGCAAAGGGGTATGCGAGATGGACGCAAAAAATTAAAAATGTTTATTATTTTTCACGTACTTTTGACGTAGACACTAGACACAGAAAGTACGCAAACTCTACGCAACACTACGCTACTTTACGCCATGCCTACGCAATATAGTACGTTGCTCTACGCCAGTGCGACGAAGCAGTAAAAACTTGCGCACACAGAAAGCAACCGTACGCAATCGTAAGCAAACCTGTACGCCAGGCCTACGTAACGGTACGCAACCCTATGCCTATTATACTTAATCGTACGCGTAGGTATACGCCAAATGCATACGCTGCACCGTAGGTGCCTATGCACAGGGTACGTAACCATACGCAATCGTACGCCAGTCTAAGCATAACATACACAGGGACTACGCCGAGACTACGCCGAGACTACGCCAAAGTAACATTTTTTCATGGATACGCAGTCTAATTTTGGCGTAGTCGGTACGCCACACTACGCAACTCTACGCAGATCCGGTGTGAAAGGGCTTAAGAAGTGAACTGAAAATTTTGTTTTTGTCTGTATGGGTGTGTCTGACTATGAGTCAATAGTTCCTTTTTTGTTCTTATCACCCGCAGTGGTTGTCTTATTCTTTCCAAGAATGATAAATGTATGGATTGATTTGCTACAAACGTTCAAGTTTAAATTAGTTACATTTGGTTTCTGTTTTGTTTTTTCTAGATTCTTTATATTATTTCTTACACATGAAATATTACTAGTGAAGTGGCTAATCGTACAGTAGGTGACTATATTATGTTTTGAAATAATGGGTGAAATTTGCTATTAAATTCTAGAATAACTGTTTAACTGATTGAATAATTGATTGGATATGTTTTCTTCAACATTACAAAATAAATAAATTATATCTTGGCTAATTACATGTGTGGGTGCTCTTCCATAGTGTTTAGTGTAGACCAGCTCACATTCATTAATCACATTACTATTTTAATAACAGCTAATGTATACTTTGAGTTGCAGGGGAGTATTGAACAATGACAAGCAGCATACTCTCCTGAAAACATTTTAGGTGCTTTCTGCATCGAAAATGTCAAATGGCACATTTTATGGGTCTTGTACTTATGGTAGGCCTACTATGCCACTTGGAATTTAACCCCCCCCCCTCCCCCCCACATATGACAATTTATTATAATTCAATTCATTAAAACAATTGTTGAATATATTACAAACGAATAGGATCATTCTTGAATTTGTTGTAACCTTGGCTAACAAAACTCAAAAAATAGTGTAACAGAGATAATTGAGTGCAAAAGTCAAAATTACAATAAGCAGGAATGGCAAAAAATAATGTACTACTGCATGTCGATCCTTCTGAAATATAATACAGAGATGAAAATAGATTAAATTACTAGTTAGGGAGAGGGTTTGCAAGAGAACAAGACTATGGACTGGAGGAAATGTGGAGGAGACAATTTCCACGCCCCGCCCCCCCCCCCCCACTCCTCTCATTTATCTTCTCTCCCGTTATTATTATTAATTTTGTTTTGGTGATTACATTTAAGGTCACATGCCCCCCCCCCCCCACCCTCTCCCTTATGGCTTGGCCACTTTTCAGGAGTTTTTTCTGTGGTATGGTTCTTCTTTATTTTCTTCATCTTAATGATCAAGGTTATATGTCAGTAAAATCTATTTTCAAACTAAACAGGGTCACTATTCATAAAGAAATAAGGACCGTTAATCATAAGGACCGCTATTCATAACGTGAGACGAGGGTCGCTTTTCATAATACGAAATGAGGGTCTCTTTTCATAATACACAGAGAGGGTCGCTATTCATAAAACGACGAGAGGGTTGCTATTCATCATACGAAATGAGGGTCGCTAGGAGTAGGGGTTCGCTATTCATAATATGAAATGAGGGTCGCTATTCATAATAGGAGTAGAAGTTCGCTATTCATAATATGAGAAGAAGTTTGCTATTCATAATATGGAATGAGGGTCGCTATTCATAATGGGAGTAGAGGGTCACTATTCATAATACGGAATGAGGGTCGCTATTCATATTTTTTATTTTATTTAAAATGGTTTATTTTATTAAAAAACATTAGCGGCCCGATAGCCGAATTGCAGTTTCTTTTACAAAGTATACATCGGTGACTAAGTAAGTTTACATGTAAAACATTATGCACGGTAGCAACTAGCATTATGGTAGTAAAATTGGAATTCTTTTTTACATATGATATATAATTGTGCTTCAACGACCTTGGCAAATTGCTTGATATACAGAAATCTGAATTGTATTACTATATTTGCAATAAAATTATATATTGAACTTCTACAATATATGAATAGTAATACATTTTGATATTCAAAAGAATTAAATGAATTAAATTAAATGTTTTAGTTGGAAAATGCATAGCCAGATGGGTATGGTATGTTTATGGTGTTTTCTTCAGTAACAGAAACGGAGACAACAACAGAAACCAAATCCAGGAATTATAAAATCAAATAGATGCTACAATGATTTAAACAAATTATACATTTTAGGTAAAATGCAGAACATTTTGTATTTGGGCCAATTAGTAAAAGGTACATGCATGTAGAATATTGCATAAAAATAAGATAAGTTTTGCATAAAAACATGGGTAAAAGGTTGCAATTGTAGTATTCGATATAATGTGCAGCATCTTGGGAACTATTAAAAAGTCAAACATGATTTTGTACAATTAAATCTTATTTAGTTAAAAAAAAAGTAAAATTCTATAGTAACATTATTCAAAAATGCATTCACATGTCACCCTTTCATTTAGGAAGTTATATCAGACAAATAGAGAGAGAGAGAGAGAGAGAGAAAGAAGGAGAGTGAGAAAAGGGAGAGAAAGAGAGGAGAGAGAGAGAGAGAGAGGGGGGGAGGGCCCGGCCCCCCCCCCACTCAGTGTTATTTAGGGTACGCATATGCTTGTTCACTCTTTTTGAAAGCACTCCCTATCTGAGGACTGCCAACATTTCCGAACCCCCCTTTTGCGGGCTTTTCCTGCCTTGGAGACCCCCCTAAATTCGGAAAAATGCTCAATTTACCCCCCCCCCCTAAATTCGGAATAATTTCTCAGGAGTCCAAAGAGATGAGAGGGAAAAAGAAAAAACGCCCCCTTTTTAAAGAAATCTCCGGGTGAGAGTCAAATACACCCCCTTTTCTTACAATTCTCGGGCCGGACTTTGTCGCACGAAAAGTACCCCTTTACCGGACATTTTGGTAACACGCATGAGGTCATTCCGACCCCGGAGTGGGGGGGGGGGGGGGGGGGGGGGGGGGGGGGGGGGGGGGGGGGGGGGGGGGAGGGGAGACAAAGAGTGAGAGTAACACGACAGAGAGCTGGAGAACAAGAAAGCCATGAAGAGGGTCTCCCCGCTCCGCAGCTAGCACAGCACTGACAAAATAACAATATACAATATTTTGGGATATAGCCTGCCGAGCTACTAGTACGTAGATACAGCACTTATTTCGCATAAATTATCAACACTTTCATTTTTCAAAGTATTAAAACAACTTCCAACAAATTCTGTCTGAAAATCATACATATATAATGTTTTTATACCTCTTAACATTAATCATGTGAAATCATAACTAATTAAACTTTTATGCCCTAACCCTAATTTGCCCGGGTTTTAAAAAACAGAGATAAAACTGAATCAGCACTAAACTTTGAAAAGACCCTGTGGCCACCGCAACTTAAACTTTGATGCAACAACGTCTCTTACCTATTATCATTTTTTTTTAGTTCACTCTTTAAAAAGAACTCCATATTAAAAAAACGTGCTAGCTAGTGTGCGGTCCTTGGAAAGCTAGCTTCCCTCTACACACTCTTATCTCGCATCCTCTCTTTTCATTTTCAAATGAAACACCTTCTAAGCAACCCCAGCCCCCCCCCCCCCAGTGTTATTTAGGGTACGCATATGCATGTTCCCTCCTTTTAAAAACACCCCCCTAAGTCCGGTGTGTAGAGGTCAGTGTACGAGCCGGACTTTGGTGCGTGAAAAGTACCCCTTTGCCGGACATTTTGGTAAAAATCACCACTTATTGCGGTATAAACAACTTTTGCCAGCTATACGATGTGACTTGAGAGAGTGAAAATAGTGGAGAACAATGTGTTCGTCGAAGGTGAAACTGGTAATTATTCATTACTATGAGCGTTTAGCAATCTGACTAGATATGGCAACGGATTGTTTCTAATTCTATACCGTGTCATTTTGCATGACATAGAGGGTCACTATAATAGGAGTGGAGGTTCGCTATTCGTAATACAAAATGAGGGTCGCTATTCATAATAGGAGTAGAGGGTCGCTATTCATAATACGAAATGAGGGTCGCTATTCATAATACGAAATGAGGATCGCTATTCATAATATGAGTAGAGGGTCGCTATTCATAATAGGAGTAGAGGTTCGCTATTCATAATACGAAATGATGGTCGCTATACATAATATACTTATGTTCGCTATTCTTAGTAATAAAGGTTCGCTATTCATAATAGGAGTAGAGGTTTCGTATTAAATAAACGAGAGGAGAATCGCTATTCATAATAGGAGTAGAGGGTCGCTATTCATAATACGAAATGAGGGTCGCTATTCATAATAGGAGTAGAGGGTCGCTATTCATAATAGGAGTAGAGGTTCGATATTCATAATAGGAAATGAGGGTCGCTATTCATAATACGAAATGGGGGTCGCTATTCATAATATGAAATGAGGATCGCTATTCATAATAGGGGTAGGGGTTCGCTATTCATAATACGAAATGAGGGTCGCTATTCATAATAGACTTATGTTCGCTATTCATAATAGGAATAATTAAAGGGTCGCTATTCATAATAGGAGTAGAGGTTCGCTATTCATGAAACGAGAAGAAAATCGCTATTCATAATACGAAATGAGGGTCGCTATTCATAATAGGAGTAGAGGGTCGCTATTCATAATACGAAATGAGGGTCGCTATTCATAATATATAGTTAGGGTCGCTATTCATAATAGGGAATGAGGGTTGTTATTCATAAAATTAAATAGGCCTAAGCAATATCCAAAATGCTTATAACAATGGGAAATATTGGACTAAGGACACCCCCAAAGCGATACATGGCCCTGAATATTTGTCTTGCTTTTTTAAGTAGGTATATTTCACCTTTTATCTTTGATAATTATATAGAGACATCTCCCGTCCTTGTGACGGAAAACAGGAAAGCATGAACACATAATTATAATCGTATCGTAATTGTAGTTAGTTAACTTATAAGGACTGAGTTTGTTATTTCAGAAATTGTAATTGTTTATACGACAATTATGTATTTGTAGTTTGTTTGTTTGTTTTTATTTCCGAAATCCATATATATAAGTTTTTTTTTTAAAAACATACATATAAAACACATTTCAAACGATAAGAAAGTAAGTAAATGTGTAAAGTATAGACAAACGGTTGGATAGCCCATTATGGATTTGTAGAAAGTAGCTTTTAGTAGGATTTATGGACCTACAAATTAAAAAGTTGCCATGAAACAAGATAGATAATTACAGAACAAACACGTTTACACACCACTTTTCACATTGAGAACAGGAATATATTGTTGTTTGAAGATTTATACGATGAATACAAAAAGTTAATAAGAGTGTACGTAACGAATAACCCAGAAATTATGCATCATTATTATCTTTGATTAACGTGTGCTATATACATCTTTGACTTGTTACATGAAAATAATTATATGGTATGCTTTTGTCGTAAATTCTACCAAAATCTTAATCTTTGCACCGTCAGTACCAAGTTCAGTCAATAAATGTCCTGCCAACCACAGTAATTCTATATATTCAACAGTGGCGGATCCAGGGGGGGGGGGGGGGGGAGAAAAAAAATCATGTAAAATCACGTGATTTTTACCTTTTTGGGGGGTTGGGCCCCCCCCCCCCCCCCCTGGCGCTCAAGGGGGGGGGGGGTGCAAATTGAAATTTTTTTGAGGATCGAAAAAAAAAAATGTGCTCACTATCCCCCCCCCCCCTCCCCCCCTCCCCCCCCCCCCCTCCCCCCCCCCCCCCCCCCCCCCCCCCCCCCCCCCCCCCCCCCCCCCCCCCCCCCCCACTGAGCGAATTTTTGGCCGGCGCGTTTTTCAAATTTTCGGGAGCAAAAAAAAAAAAAAGTTGAGCCCCCTCCCCTAAGAAATCCTGGATCCGCGCCTGATATTCAATATACACCTGAATGGGTATTGAATGTCCGCTTTCTCTTAAACGTATGTGTTAACTTGTTCAGATTAGGGGGTACTGGTACATAAGTACAATATATTGGGATAAATAATTACACAGTAACAAGTGAGTGCTATGACTTTGGAAGTGTTTCTGGGAGCAAGATCATTTTCACCTACATGAAGGCATATTATAGATAATGGAATGCTTTGCAAGATTCAAGATAACAATAACATTCTCCAAAGAAACATAAATCACAATAAGCTTAGACACGATCATTCAGCATGGGTGAGAGAACAGCCTTAGTGAACGTCATTGCCGACTATTACAAATAAATTTGTGTGAGCAGCCATCCTCGATGATCGTAGTCCTACAGAAGTAATGATCCTCGTTCAATGCAGAAAGTTACGAGCTAAAATTAACGAATACCCCAAAGTGCATGCTTCCACGTAAACAACTTATTAATTTTGCAATCTTGAATTTGTCAGATCTCACACTGCTGTGTAACAATTTCTTAAACGAAGCATAATGACATATCTTAAATATATCATTAAAAAAATTGCATGGGGTGCTTCCCAGGGCCGCTTCCCAGGGCCGCTTCCCAGGGCCCTGAAAAAAGAGTGAATTATATCTTACCTAATTACATGTGTGGGTGCTACATGATCTTCCATAATATTTAGTGTAGTCCAGCTTACATCTATTATTCACAGTACTATTTTAATAGCAGCTAATGTATTCATATACCTGTTACAGGGGAGTATTAAACAATTAAAAGCAGCATCGAAAATTTAATATGGCACATGTTATGGGTTTTGAACTTATGGTATGCCATTTGGAATTTGAAATGGTCTCTCTCTCTCTCTCCCCCCCCCCCCCTCCCCTCTCAATTTAAATGTTGTTGATTATAATCCAAACGTATAGGATCATTCTCAATTTGTTTACAACATTGGATAACAAATATTAAAATATTAGTATAACATAGACAAATGAGTACGAAAGTCAAAATTACAATAAACAGGAATGACACAAATGAATGTACTACTGCATGTCTCTTCTGAAATATTATACTTATTTTTTTACAGTTTTTTACGCCTTCTTTAAAAGAAATTTTTAAAAATCGGATTTTAACGGTAAACGGCAATTAAAAAGGGGGTTGAGAAAAAAAAAAGGAGTGCGCACCACCCCCAAGTGCAAAATCATAAATTAGGACATTTGTTTATCTAGCTTTTATTTTCTGGGTAGGTGGAAATTTATGAATAATTTCATTAATCTATGTAATTAGTCTGTTCATAACAGGTAGGGCCTACCTAAAAAAATTACGGGTATAGATATAGATGGCCTAGTATAGGTTTAAGTTATATTGTAGGGTCCATGTCACCGTTGCGTGTGCTTTATTGTGGATATGCCTACATAAATTACTAATAATCTTCTATAATAGTAAAACAAAATATATACAAATCTTTCCCAATCCCTCCCTACGAGACGACCCTATTCCAAATACAACCACTTGGGAGACAGTGAGCATGTGATGACAATAAACGGAAAACTACTCCCACAGACAATAACCTCCAGGAAAATTACCCCCCCCCCCGTAGACAATTACCCCCACCCCTGAAAATTACCCCCTATAGAATAATAATAATAATAATAATAATAATAATAATGATAGTAATACACTGTTTTTCATAAAGGTGGAATAATTATTTTCACCCCAATTTATGGAATGATTTTGACAATGATTTATTCCTAATAGATCTAAATAATAGTATACATTCTCAGATTCTATTTAATAATAATTTGCGAGTGTTTGTTATGCCTGACTGAAAGAATGTGTGTGTTACTACGCTAATCAACTAGGGGACCTACGTCCTTAAGTCATACCTGAAGGTAATGAGGATTAATGCCTCACAAAATGGCACTAATATAGCTGATCGACACGGTTTTTATTCTGGGGCCTCACAGTAACGAGGCCATTGCTTAGCCACTGAATCATGAGTGTACGCAGCGGGGGCTAGGGTACGTCGCCGCCCCCACAAATACAAAAAACAAACAAAGAAAATGCAATAAATAATATTGCAATTTCCCCCTGTCCCCAACAAGGCAAAATTCCTCTGTAGGACCATGCTTTATGGTTCAAGGCATGCACACATACAGGATTTGTTTTATTTGGGGGGTCGGGGCAAAATGCAATGAATTATTATTGATAATTTATTGCATTTTCTTAGTTGTTTTGTATTTATGGGGGCGGCGACGTACCCTAGCCCCCGATGCGTACAGTCATGATTCAGTGGCTAAGCAATGGCCTCGTTACTGTGAGCCCCCAGGAACAAAATCGTGTCGATGTGCTATATCAGTGCCCTTTTATGAGGCATTAATCCTCATTACTGTCAGTTGTGACTTAAGGACGTAGGTCCGCTAATTGATTAGCATAGTAGCATACACATGCTTTAGCAGTCATGCAAAACAAACACTCACAAATTATTTTCAAATAAAATCTGAGAATGTATACTATTATCTAGATCTATTAAGAATACATCATTGTCAAAATCATTCCATAAATTGCCAGGGTAAAAATAATTATTCCACCGTATGACCAACAGTGTAGTTCGTTCTTTTAATTGTAGCGCTGTTCAGGATTGCAGGCCCTCTCAAAGCCCTTACAGATATATATTATTACACCGGTCATCGGCTTCAGGCTTACCTCACACAATGTATGCACATTATTGACTCCCTGTGGAGCATTCCAGCCAGGCGTCACGTTTACTATACAGCGCACACTTGCTCATCCAACCACATTAACTTTCGCATCAAAAATTCATAACTTTCTTATTAGTTATCCGATTTAGCTCAAACTTTTTTTGACTGGTTTGTCTGATTTGAATTTTCTGCTTATATTGAAAGTAAGTTATTTTTGGATTGGACTTGCCCTTTAAGGCCACATGCTCCCCTCCTGTATAGCTCGGCCACTGCTCAGGAGTCATTCTACGGTCTGTGATTTCTCCTTCCGTTATGTCAGTAAAATCTATTTTTAAACTAACAATTACAACTGAAGTGAGACTAAAGCGTGACCTCGGGGAATCCCCGTTCTGATCGTCGACCGGCGGCGAGACTGAACTTGCACATGAATGTACTATTAATGTACATGATATACATGCAATGTAACGTGGAAAAGGGATATCGAAGTACGCACGTGCAGGAGCTTCAGAACAATTGGACGTGGCGTGACGGTGAGTATAGCTATTTTCATAATCCCGTTTGCATACGATTGAATAACCTGAAGTCTATTGTGTGTAAAGGAAGAGACGGTGGCGCATCCAGGCCTTTGGCTTTGAGTCAGGAGGGGAGGGGGGGGGGGGGCGATCTGGAAGTGTTCATCTAAACAGTTTACTAGTTCAGCATGTATTTCTCACTAGATATTTAGACACAGGCCCGTCGGGAAGGGGGGGGGGGGTGCGAATTATATATTTTTGTTATATTGTCTCCTTTTCTTTCAAATTTCGATTTCCACGTCCCGACCCGTATACCATACACAAATTTGTTTTTATATTGGTGTTACAAGGGGTTTATGATCCACATTCACAAAATTAAATTGTACATTGGGCATTTCTCTTTTTCGTTCTTAATAATCTTGATTCTCATTCTGTTATTTTCATCTATTTACAGATGGAGACACCATCCTCCATGGCGAAACCAGTTACAATAGGCATCTGCACGTCAGCATTGAGGTCTAACATCGAGGCTTTCATGGAAAAGGTTTCAAGTCTGACTAATGTAACAGTCCGATTCATTGAGCTACCGTACAATGATCTGGACAGCTTTCGTCTTTCAAGTGCAGAACTTGATGGTCTGATTATCTGTCATTCTATCAACAACCGTCGCTTTGCAATCACAGATGTTATGGATGCACTCTATGACAAGTTCCTGCCTCATGTCAAACAAAAACTCGGTATGAACAATACATAGGATCTTTTGACCTCGTACTTAATCAGCTTTAATTTCTTTTGTTTACGATAATGATAATTCTGATCGAAAATTGTGGCAAAAATTTAACTATGAAGTATCTTTTATATAGGGATTTTATCTGGGAACTGGAGGTAAAAATGTAGATTTGGATGGTAACTTTAGAATACATGTTTGGTTATTTTAAGGTAGGGCTCATAATGTAATAGGTGTTTCTTTCTGTGTTTCCTTTTTATTGTTTTCAGTAGCCAAATATATGTTAATGTTAAGACTGTTACATATTGTGAGAACCTGTCCTTAAGTGTCATGTTATATTCCCTGTTACAGGAAAGGACAACGTCTGTGTTATTGCACATGACTTTCCATGGCCCATGGCCGGGTCCTCGCATGAAAATCATATCCGGATCAAAAATACCTACATGGACAGCTTCCGGAGCAAACAATTTACAACCTTTGAGTGCTCCAAACTGGCCATGATCTGTGGTAGACTTGACACTCAGGTGGACATGGACAAAAACGATTGGACACAGTTTGAAATCTTTGCGCGTCAGTGTCAAGTTCAGCCAAAGCCATTTCAGCCAAAGCCATCTAAAGGGATAACTTTGGGGATTATAGGGATTTTCATAGGTTTCGGAATTGGCTGGTATGTTATCAATCGTCCAAATATCGGGACAAATACCCTCATACAAATGTGTAATACTACCTCAGAAAATTTTGTCCAATTTTCCCCCATCAATTCCATGTTGTACCATGTTGACATGAGCACCATGCTTCTAAAGCTTACTGCACCTCTTATGTGATCTAACCTTTGATGAACAATACCATTAGTCGCATTCAGAAGGGCAGATCCGGGATTGTTTATTAAAAAGGAACATTGCCCGATCTTAATATTTCTGAAGAAGAATTGGGGAAACCCGCCATTCCTCCCAAGGTCCGAAGGTGTTTGCGTTTGCGTGTGTGTGTGTGTGTGGGGGGGGGGGTCCCGGAATATAATTTTAGTCCTTAATAAAGTTATCTCCTCGTTTCATTTCTCTTTTCTTTTCATTAGAAAGGTGGGGGTGAGTTGGGGTTGTGACTGTTTCAATTTTCTTTAGATCACCTATGGTATCTTTTGATTAGGTCTACGGATCGTAGCGCATGCATCCAGTTACATTGTTGTGTTTGATTGAAGAGTTAAATAAATTATTTGTTCTGTTCATAATTTTGTTTGAACCAGTATGTATACATATACTCGTTTCATTTCTTTTCGCATTGTATTTATTTCCACTATACCATAAAGTTGCCAAAGCTGTTAAAGTTGATAATTGTTTGAGTTTATACATGTTATCTCAAAGCATTCTCTTCACTGTAAACTCACCTGCCCCTACAAAGTAATACATGTACATTAATGACGGTTGAAGATATGTCAATCTATCGGTCACTTGAATCTGGTGTCACCACTTATCCGTCTCCATGGCCTTGTGGTTGAGGCAGTGGCACTCTAAGCCAGAGACCCTGGTTCGATTCCCTGCAAAGACATTTTCAACCCTTGCAAACTTTCAAAACGGGGGATACCGATGGGGATCTTTGATTTAAGCTACGCAACAGTTATATATTGTCTGTTTTCTTTTCCATTCTATTTGAGGGAATGGCACTTTTTTTTAAATATATCGCCAATAACTAAAGGAAAATGACCTTTTCAAGGTGGGAATAAAAGGTTTACCAATGACAAACAACATTAAGCCCAAATAAAGCGTTTTCAACCTGGGTGCTGCAAGACATCTTTAGGGGTGCCCCGTTAGAAATAAATCAAAGATCTACTTGGAATTCATTTTGAAATAAACGTAAATTTCGTGAAAACAAAGTATTTGAAACGAGTACCACAGTGATGCAAAATGAAACTTCTGTAATATATTTATGATCAGGATGACACTAAACTTTTTATTTCATAAAGGGATGCCATGACTATAAATAAAAAAAAAAGTTTAAAAAAGTTGTCTTCATACATGTACACACGCTAGATGTCATTAGCAACACATCTAGATGTCAGTAGCAAGACATCGAAATCAGTTAAATATAGTAAGAATATACTAGTGCGACCTTTTCTCTCCTACGTATCTTCCTTTTTCTGTTAAGAGGTAGTAATGATGACGATGATGGTGTAGTTGATGATGATAATAATAATGATAATAATGATAATATTACACTTTGTTTTTTACCTCTTTCATGACATTATTGTGACAATATTGTGATATATTAAATTTGCTACTGTGTATTATCTATTTGTGTATTATATTTTGTTCATGTGCTCTATGTAATGCAGACAAACTGAATTTCCAAATGGACCAATAAAATTAATCTGAATCTGAATCTGAATCTGAATCTGAATCTGAATCTGAATCTGAATTTATCTTCAGAGGTAAAGTTTACATCTTCTCAGAACTTTACTGAACAATCTAATGAGTCATGGAGATTGCCCAATACAGTGCTGATAAGATATAAACTTATAATTTATTCATTAAACGAGATTATAAAAACCTTTCCAACTCTATGTGCAACAGTGTAATAATAATAATAATAAGAAGAAGAAGAAGTGGAAGAAGTAGAAGAAGAGGAGGAGAATGTCTTGTTTACCCTTACAGGGTAGCGTCATCGGGCCCTTTAAAACCATCGCAAAAACTTCCCCTATACTTGAGTCATCTCAATGGCCCTTTACGTCATCTTTTAAAACACGCAGACATTATTATGACATCTTGAATATTGTATTCAAATATATTTTAAAGGCAGGATATTCGACTGACAATATTGCTCACAATGTCCCGATATGTCGACAGCCATGTCCCATAATGTATCACAAACTCATGACGCACGTGTGATGATGCTTGGGTACAGGAACCGGAAATCGTTCCATGTACGCCTTCATCGAAAAATGGCGCAATTGAAAATACATTCGGCTATTAAATATCTTGCCTTCAGGTACAACATGCGAAAGAAAATATTCCAAGAAGTTTTTGGTGGATTAAAGATCATTTATTTACTTCTTTCACTCATTAACATTTCAATCAATTTTTAGTTAGCAATGTACTAACACATTGAACACCAATCAATGTCATGAAATATAACAAATGTCTCAAAATCTACTCTTTATATATTTTATTTCAAGTTAAGCAACACACAGCAACCTTCGATTTTATGATATCCATTCTCAAAAGATCTATTAATATTGCTTTAAATGTCACTTTTTTTCCTCCACACATTTAGATTTTTCATATGGCCACTGTGCCCCTCTAAAAGAGATACTAAAGACACTAAATCACCATATTCCTTTTGGTAAATGACATCTTATTTCTAAACAGCCTTTTTGTAATGAAAAATAAGGTTAATTGCCACGAAATGTCCAGGCTACAGGCATAAGCATACTGCGCACTTATGCTATTCAACGCGCTCTATTCGCAACATTTGGAAAAAGTTACATCTTACAAAAAAGATAATACGTTGTTATGTTTTGCTTAATATGATCATTGTTAAATGCACAAGAAGATACGGAGTCACTACTTAAAATTACTTATAAAATTTTAACGAGGGTTAAGTTGCCAATCAAAATCTCGTTGCAATTTTGAGACACCTTGTATACCTTGTTATTGTCAAAGAAAAAAAAAATCGACGATAATCTCGCATTATCATGCTAATTTTAGTACTAAAATAGGCTTCAATAATTGTTAGATAAGTTCGTACGCATCTGGATTTATGGATGTTTCCTGATTAGATGTCGGTCAGTACTAGACTTTTGATCAATCATACACAATAACTTACAACCCACGACGTAGCCAGGGTATATTGAAGAGGGTTAGCAATAATACCTTGGGGGAGGGGGGTGATCACCGATCTCGAGTAATGATATAACAATGCCATCGATTAGAGAGAGGGTGTATAGGAGGGGTCCTATCATCAACTTGACCCTTTCTCTTCCATCTTCCTCTCTCTCTCTCTCTCTCTCTCTCTCTCTCTCAGTGTCTCATTCTCTTTGCGTTCAATTTGGCCAAATACCCCATCTGTATTATGCAAGATAAGAAACAGGAGAAATCTGACAGGAAACGAAGATAAAAAACTTTGAAAGAAGAACAAAACAGGTTTAATTTTTGATATCATAAATGTAATGGACAGAGGTACTTCACTGATGTACATTATGGAAATGCAAGCACTACTTTAAACAGAGCTTTGTCATTCCTTGCTTATTTTTCCTGATTGAGGGGTCATATGAAAGGGCAGAAACTCAACTTTCTAGAAATGTGATTTTCTCCTTGAAATTAAAATACCGTCCGCCAAATGACTTTTTGGTTTCCTCTTTTCAAATTCATTTTAATCACTCATGAGTGAAATATTATCATATGAGTTGCATCAAATGCAAGAGGAGGATCTAAGCTTTCCAAATATGTGTCATTTATCATTAATAAATGTGATTAAGTTACGATAAAACATCGATAATAAATTATCGGTTTCGTTTTTTCTGGGACGCACTGTATAAGCCTATCAGCATATAATAATAGTAGCTTGCCTGATGTAGCGGTATTTTTTTTTGGTGTATAGTATGTTCTGGCTGCTGGGGGGCTATAATGCTTGACATAAGGGTTTTCGTCTGCAATGTACCTCGCGCGCTCCAGGGCGCTTGGAGTGTGGGCTTTTAGTGCGTTTGCTTATGTTTATAAATTTTCACAAATACATTTTGTATTTGTAGATAAATTAAATGTGTCGTCCTAAAATATATTCATGATATTCGACACTTTCGTTGTGTCCGTTGTGTTTTGCGTATTGGTGCCTGGCTTTGATTATCTAGTATCCATAACAGTCATTATGAGAAAACATCCCTAACCGACCAATTCTATCAGGTAAGACTGGGGACGAACGTGGCACCCATGTGAGAATGTCATTAAATTTGAAGGAGACCTTCTTTTATGCATTCAGTGGAAAACCTCATGCTCTGATAAGGTCTAAATTTCTGGGTCCTTTAAGGCTACCAAGATACCTCCTGTTGATAAACCCGGGAAATTGACAAACACACGAGCAACATCCTTCCACCAAGCTTAAGGCAAACCAACAGGAATTGCAGATCAAATGAATGGGAATGACACATTATACAGAACGAATTCCCACACAGACCCTTACAGTCCTCTGACCGTTTAAGGGTCTTGTTAATGACATCTTTCTGGAATAATATGCACAGAGAACAGCTGGTACAATTAAGCCTCATCCGCAACAAAATACAATCCGCCGTCGTCAACAAGATTATAACATGAAGACACACAAACTGAAGGATATATCTTAAGATTCTTTGAGCTTCTTGTGATCTCTGAGCAACCGAAGAAGGCTGTCATCCTCGACGGGAGCGAAGACACTTCGAACAGCCTGTGGAATGTATGGTTTTATATATGTCATAATTAACCGTTCGATCGTATCCAATATGGAATATATTATATTCCAGGCCCATTCTGGCTTAACTCGGCATTGGAGAAGGAAGTCTTCAAGCTGTTTCCAATCCTCTTCATCCATGTCCACCTGTCTGTCCAGTCTACCACAGATCATGGCCAGTTTGGAGCACTCAAAGGTTGTAAATTGTTTGCTCCGGAAGCTGTCCATGTGGGTATCTTTGATCCGGATATGATTTTCATGTGAGGACCCAGCTGGACCCATGGGCCATTGAAAGTCATGTGCAATAACACAGACGCTGTCTTTTCCTGCATAAATTATATGAAAAAGAAAAAAAAAACCTGGTAGGACTAAATGAATTTACTTATACAAGTCCTTAACAATAACACTTTTTTTTTTAGCAGGAACGCTTCCAGAAAGTACAAAAAATCTCTTCCTTACTTTTCTACACGCATAAACATTTCTAAAAATAATTTGACTGAAACAAAAGATGCTCAAAAAACTTCGTGGGCAACATTTCTTTAAACATCTGGCGTACCACTAAGGACCACTGGCGAACTGATGGTGGGGGGGGGGGCTCGGGGCAGTTAACATTCAAACGTGGTTTATTTCTAATTCGATACCATTGATTTACAAATGTTGTTGAAATGACGCGATGTTCCGGGATTTTTCCTCAGTTTTATGGAAGTTTTACTTTTTTATGCGTTTGTTGGAAACTAACTAATTCCCAAAATGTCAGGGCTTCCGGAACGGCGAAGCTCGGGGGGGGGGGGCTGAAGCCCTCCGATGATATCGTTTGCTTGGGAAAAACGTGCTCAAAAACTTCGTGGGCAACACTTCTTGAAATATCTTTCATTATTCAGCCTAGACAATCAAAATATTTAGTTACTGTGTGAAGACATCAGATTTATTATCCTACCAAAATTTCGTCGAACACGAGGCAGGAACTTGTCGTAGAGAGAATCCATAACATCTGTCATTGCAAAGCGACGGTTGTTGATAGAATGACAGATAATCACACCATCAAGTCCTGCACTTGAAAGACGAAAGCTGTCCAGATCATTGTACGGTAGTTTAATGAATCGAACTGTTACATAGGTCAGAATTGAAACCTTGGTAATGAAAGCCTCAATGTTAGACCTCAATGCTGACGTGCAGATGCCTATTGTAACTGGTCTCGCCATGGAGGATGGTGTCTCCATCTGTAAATAGATGAAGGGTCATGGTTATTCAAAACGAGAAAAAAAAATGCCCGATGCACAATTGAATTTTGTGAATGTGGATTATAAATATTTATTCCATTTCCATATAACACCAATGAAAGAACAAATTCTGTACGATATATAGACAATTAACATTTAAAATTGAATTTTCGAGGGAGACAAAATATATACAATACTCAAGCGAAAAGCCTATCCTTCAATTATAATAATCATGGTGACTGAAATAAGACATTCTACTAATAATGCAGATACAAAGTGGTACACAATTTCCAACATGTCAGGTGTATGGACCGATGCATGCGAAACACAAACTCCCTTCTGGCCGGGCTTCGGGGTTTGCCTAAAGGAACTTGGTAACATTGTTCAGATGAGAGAAATTGGTGCTATGGTAGTGACTTTAATGCTAAATGTACAATTAAAGGTAATTCGGACAGTTTGAGTGAAAACAGACCATTATTAATGATACAAATTGGGAAAAATGATCTGATCGATTCCTCACTTCTCACAACTATTACACTTTAATTACATTTTAGGTGAATGTAAATCGTCACAAAGCAATTAATAGACTCTATATACCATTCCAGACATTTAAGTGTTGATTTTTTTTTAGAGCCTGTCTTATGTCTCATTTTAATGGGAAAAAGGTTGGGAAAATTAAAAAAATGGTTGGGAGAATTCGCTGTATAAGAGGGTGTTGCACAATGACACCTTCACTGAAAGAAAACCATAAATAACTTTGTGGTTTGAGAATTATTCAGGATTTTTTTTTACATGTTAGAGGGTTAGTGCAGTAAAAGGAATAGGCCTATAATAGGTAAAATTTCATACAAAAATTACGCAATTTTCAACCTTCAACAATGTTACCGAGTCACTTTAAGGGCTCTAAAGTTTATAGATTCACTCTGGTGTAATCTGAGCCATAATTAAATGAAGCATTTTCAAACTCATCTTATGTCGAACATTTCATAAATATTTGTTGGCAGTTGGGAATGAATATTAACATATTGCTGATTTTCAAACCTGTACAATAAAAAAAGCAAACCTGTTGTTGTTAAACTCCTTGTAGACCACTGATATATATAATGCGCAACATACTCCATCCAGATGGTGCTCAAAGCGCTTACAATAAACAAATTAATGACAAAATTACTCTGCTTACCATCACCCATAAAACATATAGGAAGAAAAAACATTAGTTGTGTTTTCGGTTTTCCCTTAAACTTACATAGAAAGAGATATTATTAAAGAAACATTAATTCTTACGGTGAAGGTTTATACATAATAAATATATTATGATGTAGAGTAAAGTACCCGGTTTTCGGCCACTTAAGACAAAATCCTATTTATTGGACTCTTTACTTCCTATTTATTATCATTTCTTGTTCAAATCATGAAGGAAATATTATTATTATTTAAACAAAAAAAGAATCCCCAAAAAAAATCACGAATTGCCATGACAATATTCATTTCAATTTTCACTGTTTTGGAGCCGGTTATCGGCCGAGCGTTTCAGTTTACGGCCGCATGTACAAAGTCAATAGGAAGCGCTCGCGCGCGCCGTGCGTTTCTGCGCTGATGTATAGCACAAGCGGGCAGAGCAGGTAACCCACGCCCGAGCTCCCGGGTGCTCGCCTGGCCGAATACAGGCACAGCGGTGATCGGAAGTTGGAATCTGAATTAGACAGATATATCGTGTGTGCGTCGCGGTGTGCGGCTGCATTGATTTAATACATGCGATGAGATACTTTTGAGCTTGCGACCAGCACAAAATCGGGCTCTATATCTGAAAAATACTTGAAATAAAGCTCATTTTATGGTACCCATATTTCTTACATACACGCGTAAGAAACTCGATTTTTCAGATTTGGGTAGCGGGACCGCCGATTACATCGCTAAAATGTGATATTTTAGGATATATTTTTCATTGCAAATGTGGTTCTTCAGTGACACTGGCATGGTATGGTATGTGTGGGATATGTGTTATGCTATTATGCGATGTATTTTAAAGTGATTTTACCATGTATCCAACCAATTGGCCGAAAACCGGAGCTGACCGATTACCGGGTACTTTACTCTATGTATATATATATATATATATATATATATACATATATATATATATATATTACACACACACACACATGGGCAGCAATGGAGAACTTTGAGAGAGCTACATACCATACCCAGTCATTTCATTCTCACAATTGCGCATTTTTGTCCAAGATACCTGCCAAAGTTGTTGGCATTTGTTCAATTTCTTTCATTGCATTTACATCGAGATAGGTGGTCCATGCGCATGGAAGGTTAAGTGAAGATATAGCAAAGTAACTAGCGCTCGAACTCTGTGGACTCTCTTCATTTCGCGCCTTAAATTTAGGGGAAATTGGTACGATACATTATCAAAGGTTTTTCAGACATGTATGAATGGAACGAGACGGATGCATTTTTTGTCATTTAGGTCTGCTCGAAGAAAATGAACATGAGTTTGTAGCCGGGCATTGCATTATTTTTGTTATACTCCACTGGCCATAAAATAAAGGCTATACTTACCATGTATTTCAAATATTTCTTGCACCAGTGGGTCTATTCTCAAGATCAAAAAGAATATAACGGAGTTTCATGCGTTGGTTCTGCCCCCGTTCTGCCGTGCGTTACTGCTGAATAAAACTCGCACGCTCGAGTAGGTTGGTAGTTGGTACTTGATCGTATGCAAGACGCGCGCGTGTGCGGCTGTTCAGCGAGGTCAGTGGGGAATCCCCGTTCGCTTAGTCTCGGTTCACTCTACATCTAGTAGTTACAGTATGAAAACAACTTTTAAAAGATGTATACTTGTCAAAATTTATCATACAGTGCGTCCCAGAAAAAAAAACGAGAATTGTCTATGTTTTATTATAACTTAGTCACATTTATCATCAACAAATGTCACATATTCGCAAAGCTTAGACCCTCCTCTTTCATTTGATGCAACTCATATTTCACGCATGAGTGAGTAAAATGAATTTGAAGAGAGGAATCCAAAAAGTAATTTGGCTGACGGTATCTGAATTTCAAAAAGAAAATCACATTTCTAGAAAGCCGAGTTTCTGCCCTTTCATGACACCTCAGTCAGGAAAAATGAGCTAGGAATAACAAACTTCTGTTTGTTTATAGCAGTGCTTGCATTTTCATAATTTTATTAAACGAATTCGTTTTCACTGGCTACCTGCCGTAGCAACAAACGGATTTAACAAAACGGATTTAACGAAACTCCGTTTCGTTGACAATCAACCGTAGACGAAAGACTTCATGCATGGCTGATTGTCAAAGAAACGGAGTGATATAATTTCTTGCTAATATATTGTGATGAAGGCCCAAATTGATAAATTCCGCCAACGAGCAAATTAAATAGCTCGCCGCCACAAAAACACGGTGTCACTTGATATGGAGCTCGAGGTGAAAATTCTTACCAATAATTTAAGCCAACTAATTACCAAGCACGGGTACCGCAGGCAACCCTTGCATTTGTTTTCTTCATTTTTTTTTTGTTGTTGTTGATTTTCCATTTTACAAGGTTTAACGCCTAGGCGCAATAAAGTGGTACACTGTAAAGCTACATAAGACTATCGAAACGCGATATCATTTTTTTCCCCGTTCCACGGGGTTCTTTATTTTCATAACAAATTCCATCATATACAATATATCCATAATATTATATACAAATGATTAAAGAAATAATTTCTATACATAATGACTTGATACAGATAATAATCATCACGGCCGAAAACTTTTGTGGCAGATAAAAACAAACATATATGACAAAATTAGTACTTTAAATATATAATTAAAAAATACCAGACATAAAATACATGATCATGTTTATGTTAGCACATTTCCAACACTCTCAAAATATTTTCTAAAGTGAAACCATTTTTTTCCGATTTATTCTTTCTGAGATTTGTTTGGTATATATAATTTTCCATTTCATAATAACGTTTAACAGCTGATAAAATTATATCAAATGATGGTAATTGATTTCGAAATTTAGCTGAAAATACTTCTTGTCTTAAAACCATAAGAACACAGTTGAGTGCATTATTATTGCTACCGCAAAATCCAAGCGATTTATTTTGATTTGTAAGTTTGATCCTTTCCCCCGTATTACGAAATATCCAGAATTCTAACTTCGACCATACTTCATTAGAATAGTTACAAAAGCAAAAAACATGTATGGTAGTTTCATCATTACTACTACAAAAAGTACACTTCTTGTCAGCCACTACACCAAATCTTAACAAACTGTTCTTCATATATAATATTTTATTTAAAATCTTGATTTGAAACCACCTCATGTTGATATATATTGTTGACTGAAATGGAATTTGACAGTACGAACCCCAAAGTACATCTTGAAAATCGAAAAAACTTTTCCACTTTGTGAGAGCTTTACATTCCTTTACTTTATTTTTTAGAAAAGACTGATAAATATGTAAACAACCAACATTTGTTTTCACCACAAGGCGCACGGCTTCGGGAATGACAGGTTCTAAGGCCTTACTAGGAGCTACATGTGTAGTTATTTTAAAACGTGTCCGAATTGCATTACAAAGACCATAGTACTGGAGTAAATTTGTTTGTATGTCAAATCTCCGCTGAAACTCAAAATATGAAGGAAACAAAGGCGATATCATGCCATGCTCTATAACCTAACCGGAATCCATAACTCCCAAACTTGCATTACTCCATAATGTTATAAACCTTACTTTAAAATCGCCAATAACCACCCTAAACTGAGATAACTCCACATACGCTTAAACATTGTGGGGGGACTATGACGCAAATGAGCACTCGATACTCTCATCAGGCTCGATGCCTAACATATTAACAACGCCTTTAAGCAGTGAAACTCATTAAAGGGACCCCTTTTTCTTGTTCTTGGATATATATATACGTTTGTAACGGGTCAAAATTGTACTGTTTTATGGTGAAGATACCAATTCAAAAAATTATATTTCTATCAATAACTAATCAGAAATCTCAGCATAAAACAATACAATATCCATTTCACACCACACGCACATAGTTACTGCGAATAATTGCTGACCCACAATGAAACAAATTTCACGTTCATGGGCTCCCCTGCTTTTTCAAAAGCAGCCGCTAGAACTATACCTCATGCATATCAATACAATAAATGTAATATACATGTACATGCTACATCCAAAATAACTACAGGTCAAAATTTTACAGTTTTATGGTGAAAAGAACAATTTAATAAATTATATTTCTATCAATAACTAATCAATAGCTCCACAGGAAGTGGAGAACAAGAAACAAAGAAGTTTATATGTTTACAAACTTTGTACTTCAAAGAAGACAGTATGAATCACCCATATTCTGAGTAAAAGTTATGATACGCTTGTCATTTCGTCATGACCATGCCCCACGGACATTCTTTTCAAATCTTAGCAAACTCATAAGGTACAACAATTCGCATTACCAGCAAGGGTGTCGATTTGTATCCGTGGTTGGGGGGGATGATAGGTGCCAACATATTTTCGGCAATGGATCTAAGCAACCAAGAAGTGGAAGCGTGTGGCAAGTTGCACCCCTCCCAAGCGTAGCTAGGATTTCATTTTAGGGGGGCGGTAGTGAGCACGGGAAGCGCGGAAGCTTTGACGTTTCACTATTAGAGAGAGAAGACGATTCAATGTACCATTCTCAACTGTTAATCCTTGTTTGAATCAAATTCCCCTTCATCCGCGCTACGCGCGGAAGCTCTTTCGTTTCATTAGATTATTAAAGAAAGAAGACGATTCGATGTACCATTCTCGACTCTTAATCCTTAATGTTTGAATCAAGTTCCCCTTCCCTGCGTGTAGCGCTGAAGCTCTGACGTTTCATTAGTTTATTAAAGAAAGAAGACGATTCGATGTACCATTCTCAACTGTTAATCCTTGTTTGAATCAAGTTCCCCTTCATCCGTGCGTAGCGTGGAAGCTCTGACGTTTCATTAGTTTATTAAAGAAAGAAGATGGCGATTCGATGTACCATTCTCGACTCTTAATCCTTAATGTTTGAATCAAGTTCCCCTTCCTGCGCGGAAGCTCTGACGTTTCATTAGTTTATTAAAGAAAGAAGACGATTCGATGTACCATTCTCGACTCTTAATCCTTGTCTGAATTTATTTTCGCCCATTCCTGCGCGAAGCGCGGAAGCTTTCACATTTTATTACATTATTAGAGAAAGAAGACGATTTGTTGTATCGTGTCCTTCATGAATTCAGTTTCCCCCTACCGCGCGAAGCGCGGAAGCTTTAACGTTTTAATAAATTATTACTCTTAATCCTTGTCTGTGTCATTTTCGCCCAATTCGCGCATAGCGCGGAAGTTTTTACGTTTCATTAAATTATTAGTAAAAGAAGAAGATTCGTTGTATCGTGTAGTTTGACGTTTCATTTGATTATTTCTCTTAATCCGCGTCTGAATTCAGTTGCTCCCCTAACAGCTTTGCCCTTTTCATTAAATTATTAGAGAAGGAAGACGTTTCGTTGTACTGTTCTCTATATTAATCCTTGTCTGAATTCAGTTTCCCCACTGAAAATAAGTTGTGTCACAAATAAGTTGTGACATAATGATCATTCTCCAAAAATTAAAAATGTTTTAGGGATTATCAGGAAATAAAATGAGTGAAAAAATAATAATTAAGATACAATGACGTGAATTTTAAAAAAAGTGAATGGAAACAACATAACAACTAGTGAACTATTTTATAAGTCATACTAATGTCCGAAAATCTTCCTCCTAGTCTCCGATCTCATCACGAAATCGTCACAGAGTTCATCTATGTTTACACTGTCCAGGATTGGCTGATGTGCATTGCAGATTGCTACTTTTGCGCTTCGCGCTTAACATTTAGCTCATTGCTTTTTGAAGCCGTATGAGCGAGAATTCAATTTATTCTTGTCTCATATACGGTTGTCTTATTTACTTCGTACTATGTATTATGAAAATGAGATAGCAAAATGTGTATATTGATGGTCATCTTGCGAGTAATAACCATTAACTACTCTCATCGGTCTCTCATCATTAATTTTTCTCTTCATTTTTTTTTCTTTGATGGTGAATTATTGGGGGGATGATTGTACAGGCCATCCCCCCACCTGAAATATTGGGGGGGATATATCCCCCCCATCCCCCCCGGGATCGACACCCATGCATTACCATATACAAAGAAATCTTATAACCAAAGAGATACCAGCTGATATCTCTTTGTTATAACTTTTGGCTAATCCTCTTCGCTACCAATGTACCCTTTCCGGCCTCTCCGCGAGGTTATTAAAGGTAATACAAAGTTTTGGGAAATTTTGAAATTTGGGTGGATAGTGATTCTTTACAATTTTGATATATTTGGATGCCCCAGTGGATGAATTATAACCACTAGAAAATGTAGCCAGTAAAACACTTCTGCTTTCAAGAAAAATTGAATATAAAAATTTACCGGTGCTCCCGGTAAATTACGATAAATTTCAAAAAGCGCCTACGGCCTTACAATGGTAGCCTGGACCATGAAAATCTCAGAATATGTAGTTGTAGTATATAATTTCCAAACGGGAATAGCTAATTGGTTAATTTTAGTCAAGAAACATTGTTTAATAGCTTAATTAATATCTTGACCTTGAGAGGGAGCTATACAACATAAAGAGTGTATTATTTACAATTTCATAACTTTAGACTCGATTCCAACCGCGACAACGATCACTGAGTATTGTAGGATCGCTTATGCTTTAAATATGTTCATTTGAACCAAATTCATGACCCCATACCAAAACTTTGTATTACCTTTAACAAAACAAACAAAAAAACAAAGGTAAAGAGATCGATCCGACTGTTCCTAATAGTCGCCCCAGTATTTCTTCCATGCAAATCCGGTCTCATGTTGAGGTTTTCGGAATAAACATTAAATACTTCATCCCGGCCAACTCAAATAGTAATTCCGGCCAAATCCAAGTTACATACCAGAAATCTCAGTATAAAACAATACAATATCCATAACACAATTACGTGTTATGCATTCCGTGTGCAAAAGGGAGCGCATTCGGAAACGCGGAAACAGAAGCGCGCCACAAAGGCGAGCCTCGTTTAATTACTATTATAGTTTTGTTTTTGTTCATTATCATCATAATTTTTCTCACTGTCGATGTTTATTGTATAGTGTTATTTTTATTGATTAAAATTAATTCGATTTGTATCGTATATTTCACAGCGTTAAATTGACAAATTTAAACTGATTGTTAACTTCTCCAATAATCCAATGTGGGTGACATGAGAATAAATTGTCTTTGTCATTGCGAATTCTTGACAAAATGTAAACAAGCTTATTGTTGCGTCACAATGGCCAGCAAAACAAAAACAAAGAGTAAGTGGCCTACCAGTCTTGTATAAATATTTTTGAAAACGTTTTTATAACTCTTATTTCTTATTGGATTTACGGAAATGTTGAAATGTTTTATATGCTACAAATGCAATCACACCAACAATAATAAGGAATGTGTAACTTCTAGAACCGCCGGGGTTGGAGGAACAAGTATTGCAGGCGTCGGAGGGATTATTGAAGGACTCGGAATGAACCCGACATTGGTACAGAAATACTTCAAGCTGTTTCCAATCTTCTTCATCCATGTCTACCTGTTTGTCCAGTCTACCACAGATCATGGCCAGTTTACAGCACTCGAAGGTTGTTGGTTGGTTGCTGCGGAAGCTACCCATGTAAGTATCTTTGATCGCGGCATGGTCGTTGCGTGAAGGACCACCTGGTGCCATGGGCCATGGAAAGTCATGCGCGAAAACACAGACCCTGTCTTTTCCTGTATATATAAAGAAATACAATTTAGGTAGGCTTAAATGATTTCACCCATAACACTTTTTAGTTGGAATATTTCTAGAAAGTACACAAATCTTATTTTACTATTTTTGTACAAAAATGACTTTACATTTGAATACACATTGACATTTAAAAAATAATAATTTGCTCGAGAAAAAAAATGATCGAAAGACTTAGTTGGTAACAGTTCTTTAAATATCCTTCACTCGTCGGCCTAGACAATAAAAATATTTAGTCAGGCGCGGATCTAGGATTTCTAAGGGGGGGGGGGGCCAAAATTTGAAACCAATTTGAAATTTAGTCTGCTGAAATTTGAAAATGGTGCCGGCCAATATTTCGCTAGGTAGGGGAGGGGGAAGGGAGGAGGGGGGAGGGGGGGGGGGGGTAGGGAGCACTATTTCTTTTGTTTTTCTCCCGAAAATTTGAAAATCGCACCGGCCGATAATTCGCTCAGTGGGGGGGGGGGGGGGCAGTGAGCACCATTTTTTTTTGGGGGGGGGGCCCCTCGAAAATTTGAAAAATCGCACTCCCCTTCAGCCCCCGGGGAGGGGGCCATCTCCAAAAAAGGTAAAATTAACGTGTTTTTTGCAGGGGGGAGGGGGGCTTCCTGGATCCGCCCCTGTATTTAGTAACTGTGTGAAGACATCAGATTTATTATCCTACCAAAATTTCGTCGAACACGAGGCAGGAACTTGTCGTAGAGAGCATCCATAACATCTGTTATTGCAAAGCCACGGTTGTTGATAGAATGACAGATAATCACACCATCAAGTCCATCACTTAACAGACGAAAGCTGTCCAGATCATTGTACGGTAGTTCAATGAATCGGACTGTTACATTGATCAGAGCTGAAACCTTGGCTATGAAAGCCTCGATGTTAGACCTCAATGCTGACGTGCAGATGCCTATTGTTACTGGTTTCGCCTTGGAGGATGGTAGCTCCATCTGTAAATATATGAAAATCACAGAATGAGGATCAAGGTTATTAAAAACGAAAAAGAGAATGCCCAGTGCACAATTGAATTTTGTAACACCAATGGAAAACAAATTTTTGTATGATATATATGGATCAACAATAAATATCAAATAAACTTGAATAATAAAAGGAGTCAAGAATACTCACGCAAAAAACTTATCCTGTTATTATAATAATCATGGTGCCTGTAATAACACATACTACAAATAATGCATATACAGGGTGGTCCACACATTCTAACATGTCAAGAGGATGAACTGAAGCAAACGAAGCACAAACTCCCAGCTGGGCTTCAAGGTTTACTTAAAGAGAAGATTGAGTTCTGGAGAGAGGTAAAAAATAATTTGTGAGCGTTATCATTGTTATTATGCAAGTGTGGAAAAACATCAGAGAAAAAATGTTCTCTGAAAAGCATCGCTCTTCAAATGCCTTCATATTCTAAATATGACAAGAATCAGCTTAAAGATGAGGCCCGAATTGTATGCCACATGTTTGTGTAGTCCAATACCCCGCCTTTGTTTAATAACTTAATATATTAAATTCGAACTTTTTGTTATCACCCGTGTTTGATAATTACTTTGTTACAGTAGACAAGATACATAATGTTAACACAAAACAAAAAAATAATTTTTTTCTTGCCATATACACGTTTAAAATTACAAAAGTTTAATTCTATTCAACAAAAAGGAGGGGAATTATGAAATAATATTGACAACTCAATCAAAAATGTGACCACTTTAAATTCTTTCAAGTTGAAATTCAAGTTGCGTCTTCTTGCCACATATAAGTGACGTCCCTGCTGCATACAATTACCATATAAATTATGTTGTTCTGTATTATAATTGTGTTTTAGTTTGTAATGTCCTTTATACGTCTTGCATTTTGTTGTATTGTGAATTTGAATGTTTTGTATTTTCCACATTTGTCATTTATGTAATGGGTCCACCCAGGTGCGGCGGAGCGTCTTTCAAAGTGTGTGTTGGGGGGGGGGGGGAGGTTAACCATCAAAAAGGACACTTTCTGGAAAACGGCGTCACCTTCAAAGAAAAATCCCAAATCGAAATATACCTTTTTTAAACATTGGTATATTAATGTTTCCTCTCTTTACATGGTCAAACATACTGCTTGAGCATCATACTTTTGTAGTTGGGTGGGATGGACTGAATATCTATTTGCGAGCGAGAAAAGCGAGCGAGCAAAAAAAATAATATCTGTGAGGTCGTAGTGCGTATAATCACATCTTATGAAGAGGAAAGAACAACGTATAAGGGGGCACCTTCAAAGGAAAATCTCAAATCGAAATGTACACTTTTTTAGTCATTGGTAAATACTTCTACATTGTGATTACATTATCAGGGAGGATTTTAATGTTTGTTTCTCTCTTTACATGGTCCAAGATACTGCTTAAGCATCATATTTTTGCAGTCGGGTGTGATGGACTCGATATGTATTTGCGAGCGAGCAAACAATTCAAGATTTGTGAGGTCGCAGTGCAAAAAAATTACATCTTATAAAGACGAAAAACAATCATGGCCCGTATTCTGAAGTCAGGTTTAACTTTAAACCTAGGTTTAAGTCTAGTCTAAGCCTCGCCTAACTCTCAGATTTAAACCTAGGTTTAATTTTGCGTTTCTGAAGTCGGGTTTAACTTAAACCTAGGTTTAAGCCTGGTCTAACTCTGTGGAAATTGTACACATATTTAAACCTGGGGTACACCTAGATCTAGTTTAAGTCTGGCTTAAGTCAGGTCTAACTATTTGTTGGATATTCAGAGGAGAAGAAGACAACATTAAAAGACATTACGACGAATTATTGCAAATAATGAGACCGGAGAGAGCTCTTGTGGAAAGAAAAAAACCTTTCACAATCATGGCGACGATGATTTGTTTGTCATCGCTGTCTTTTTTTAAATACCAAACAAACAGCGATTTGCATCGACTCCAACATTGGAGAGACACACACATCGCTTGCGGATAAAAGTGGGCCTTGCGATTTTATGCCTTCGGCAAGTTTGAACATTAATTTGGATACTTCATTTGCTTATTGAATCTTTATGCCTAATATTTTCTAAGTCTTAAGATTTTATATTTTATATAAGATTGTGTGATTTGTATAGTACGACAATCCTTGAAACTAAAAAGTTGCCAAAGTAAATCAACCCGTATCACTTTGTTGCAGAGGAAAACAAATATAGTAGCCCCATACCTTTAGTTTGACGTTATGCTCACGTAGTTTTGAAACTGTGAGTGCAATACATATTTTCAAATTGCGTCCCAACGATGTAAACAAATGCGAGATAAAATAAAACTGTAGGCCTAAGGTTGGATTAGAATAATCTATATTTATAAGACAATCATGGATTAGTATAATTAAGAGCCGACGAGTGTATTAAGCCGGAACTCTAGACCTAGATCTAGTAGAGTTTTGGGTAGAATCTGCCCTAGATCTAGTCTAGACTCTAGACCTAGACCGATTAGGCGCGCCTAGTCTATTTATATTATGATTTCAAAACATCGAGAACATCCTTAAGATGCCCCGAACGATGCACTAGAGGTCTAGATCTAGATCTAGACCTAGCTAGGCCTTAATAAGATTAAAATGACTGAAAGAGAAATGATCACAAATACCTTCTTGATGCAGAATAACTAGTCCAAAGTCAACATTGAAGCTCATATAATATGGTCGAATTTTAAGCGTTTTTTGTTAGGACAATGCAATATTTCTAAACCGTGTGTATTTGTACAAATGAATGCGCGCACGATCGATGATATGCGCTAATATGCGCGCACGGTGACCGAGAAGGGGATCATGATACCCGACATGTCGGTTCGAAAAAGGATTCCATTGTCCTAAAAAAAAACTAAAAATCAAACAAATGAGCTTCAGCAATGTTGACTTTGGACTAGTTATTTTGCATCAAGAAGGTATTTTTGATCATTTTTAGTTTCTCTTTTAGTCATCTAAATCTTATTTAGAGCATTTTTATGTTGTTCTGGAAGTTTTGACTAATCTGCATGGGCATGCAGAAATGGTAGAATCCCGATTTTTGTAGTATTATTCGTAAAGATCAATTCCACCTCGATTCAGACTTTTTCAGCAGTTTAACAATAAATCAAAGGGTAAAACAAAACAAATAATCACGTCATAACGTTCAATGGTTGCTTCGAAAGAGATTTGTTTGTGTCGAATATTTTGAATTGAAATTATTAAATTTGCAGCACGAAATCCAGCTATAACAAAGCCTATAAAGCAGGTGCTATAAAGGCCATATCAGCTACCCTTGAAGATGGATGAGCTGTACTGAGCATGTGCAGTAGAAGCAGACTACATCTCCATGGTAGTTAAACCTTGGCTTAACTTTAAACCTGGGTTTTAGACTTAAACCTGGGTTTAACTAAACCTGGCTTTCAGAAACTGAAATGATACTTAGACCTGAAGTCTGGCTTAGTTAAACCCGGGTTTAAAGTTAAACCTGGGTTTAACTAAACCTGACTTCAGAATACGGGCCATGGGGTTTTAAGCACAATCTAATCATGAAAGACTGAAATTATCTTTAATAAGAAACATAATTGTACAAATTTTTTTAAAAATGCTAGCGAGCTTTGGGTAAAATTTAAGAAATAGTTGCTACTAGTTGCTGTAAATTATTATTTTATGTTGACAAAAATCGGGGGCACATATCCAGAGTGAAAGGACAATTATTAGAAAAAAAGAGCACCTGTCAAAGTAAAAAGGGGAATTATCAGAGTTGAAAATAGGGCACTTCTCGCACCTGAAAAGGGGCACTCATCAGATGAATAGGGGCACATGTAAGAATGGCAAGAGGCACTTATTACAAAGGAAAATGGGCATTTGTCGAAGGAAAAGGGATACCTATGAAATTTCAATAGAGGCATCTATCACAGGTTTTCAGAAGGGGCATTTATGAGAAGGTTTAGTGGCTCTTATTAAAAACGAAAAGGGGAATTTATCAGAAGGAAAAAAGTACTTATTAGGAAGAAAAAGGGGCACGTGTAAAAATAAAATCGGGCACTAATCAGATGAGAGAAGTAGCACTCATCGCAGTTAAAGTGTGGTAAGAGGTACTTATAGGAATGTAAAACGGGCACCTATTAGAAATAAAAAAGGGGCACTTATCTGAAGTAAAAGGGGGCACCATCCTATGTTAAAAGGGGCACTTAGGGGCACTGGGCCCCCGGCTCCGCCGCCTCTGGGTCCAGGAGCAAAGTCCCGGCGGGGGACCAGTGGCGGAGCTCCCGGAAGCTATTTGGTTTTTAGACGTTAAAACGCATATATTTTCTTCCATATGTCAAACCAATTTTACCGAAAAATCAGTTGTCGATATAAAGACTCATTATTATACATTTTGTTTCAGTGATACGTTATTATACCCTACTTACCTTTACATATTTTTTTTTCGATAGCCAGGCTAGCTAGCCTTTCCCCATAGACCTTTATTGTTATAATGAGCATTCGCTACGACAAAATAACACTGATAAATTTCACTCCCAAAATAAAAATCGTTTCAAAAATCAAAATAATTTGTTAGATTTCGGTACTAAAATATCTTAAGGACGGAATTGTAGGCCCAGTATTTTTTTTAACAAGATTCAGGCGGTTTGGTGAATACTTTTAGTTAACGTTTAGATAAACTCCTAAAGCCCATCAAAACACCAATTGCACGGATTTTGGGTCACGTTTTCACCAAAAATAACTAAGATTTGTGTTTTCCGTTGACATATAGAAACCTTTAAGGAGAATGAACTTCGTATTCATGACAAAGAATGTATCAGTTTCACCCTTAAGGAGGGCGCAAAAATGGCCTTAGAACTCAAAATACGAATTTGCATGTTATGACGTCAGAATATTTATGGAACATTGAGTGTATCTCTGTAAATATTGATCATTTTCTCCCAATTTCGATATGTTGTAGTTGAGACAATTGTTTACATGAGGACAGACATTTATTTGTCATTTTAAAAATGGCGTCATGGTCCACTCTTTCGATTAAAGAAGGCATGTCAACTTTCCCAATTTTGCGTGTATTCTCTATAATGGGAGGTGACTTTTTTCTGAATTCTTCATTCTACATTCAAATTAAAAATATAAAAAATTCTCAATTATTGTGGCTTGATTTTTGCCAGCTTCGGATATGTTGTAGCTGAGAAAAAAATCTGTACGCAAGAAGTGGCATTTATTGTTTAATCAGATGTTGGGATCATGGTGATATTTTAACTACAAAATGTGATTTGAGAATCCCATTTTCCGTTTACGAGTACTGTAACCTATTGGTCGAAGCACCTACCTCCAATTTCAGCGACCCAGTTTCGATTCCTCGGTGAGTCAATTTATTATTTGGTTTTGCTTTTGTTTTATATTTATTTTTATCATCTTCTATGACTATTATAACATATCATATACAATTACAAAAAATGTAATAAAATGCCTAATTTTGCGTGTTATATCTATGGGAGAGGACTGTCAATAGTTTGCGTACAACCCTTTAGGAAAGGAATTTTGCAATTAACATGAAATGTTGCATGTTGATAGGTAAGACAAATATTTATATAAAATCACAAAATCGAGAAAATACATATTTCATTTTGTTATTTAGATTTTAGGGTCAGAGGACAAATATACTCTACATGGTTTCTCTAAAACCATGCATTGTATAGACTTGATATTTGGCACACTAATAGACCTGAATAAGAGGATTATTAACAAAAATAAGGTCAAATCATGCCAATGTTATCTTAACTTCTTAATATGTATATTAGGGTCAAAGGTCAAACATGTCACCGATCAATATTTAACTAACCATGTGTGGTATGCAGTTGGAACAGGCTACCTATAGTATTACATGTCTAGTTTTTCTCTTTTTTTTTCTTTCTTTTTTATAAATTTTTTTCTTTCCATCATTCACAGGTGTTACAAATAAATATTTGATAAACATTAAAAAAGGCAGTGAGCACTAATTTTTTTTTTTTTTTTTTTTTTTGGCTTTCGAAAATTTGAAAAATCGCACCCCCCCCCCCCCCTTGAGCGCCAGGGGAAGGGGCCCATCTCCAAAAATTAACGTGTTTTTACCTGTTTTTCTCAGGGGAGGGGCCCGGGCCCTCCCCCCCCCCCCCCCCCCCTCTGGATCCGCCACCGGCAGTCAAACTCATCCTCATCTCAGTACACTTTGAGTGCCCGTGGATTTCCACGAGTTCCACTACTCTATATATATATATATATATATATATATATACATGTATAATGCGCAACATATCCAGCCAGATGGTGGTCAAAGCGCGTACAATAAACAAATTAATGACACATATTACTCTGATTACAAATTACAATTAACCATAATTATTCAGGTAACAACAAATGAGGTGAGTTTTCAGTTTTCTCTTAAACTAACTTAGATAGAGATATATCTCTTAAAGTTACTAGCGCTCACACGCTCTAGACTCTTTTCATTTCCAGCCTAATGTTAGGAAAAATTATTTCAAGCCGTATTTATCAAAGGTTTTTCAAACGTGTTAAATGTTGCGAGACGGTTCACATCATCTTTGTCATTTAGGGCTGCTCTACGTGAATGAACATGATTTTGTAGCCGGGCATTGTCTTGATACGCCACTGGCAATAACAGCTGGGATATACTCACCATGTATTTCGAATATATCTCGCACCAGTAGGTCTATTCTTAAGATCAAAAAGAATAAAACGGAATTTCATGCGTTGGTTCTGCCGTGCGTTACTGCTGGATAAAACTCGCACTCTCGACTATGTTGAGACTTATCGTGGTCAAGACGCGCGCGTGCACGGCTATTCAGCGAGGTCACTGGAGAATCCATGTTCGCTTAGTCTCGGTTCAGTCTACATCAAGCAGTATCAAAACAGATGTTAAAAAATGGTATACTTGTCGTGATATATAATATGATATATCTTTTGGTGTTGCTAAAAACTAGCTGTTACATGTAGTGAAGGATAAAATGACGCATGTATAATAACGAAGCCTATATTTTTCTTCATGAGAATAAATAATGATGAGTTCTATTGATTGATAAGGTTGAAGATTATAATAATATTCCGCTTTTATATACTGCTTGAAACATTAATGGTGTCTATAAGCGCTTGACATATTAATTATTACCCCAGTCATCGGATTCAGGCTTGCCCGCACACAATGTATGCACATTCTCCACTCCCTGGGGAGCATTCTAGCCAGGCGTCAATTTACAGACGCTCACAATGCGGAGCAAACTAAATTAAAGGCATGGTTAACAACGCAAAATCTGAAATGCATGGCCCTACGAGTTATCAGCGTCTTTGATATGGTGTTATATTGAAACCCTAACAAAAAAATTGCGCTTCAAATGTTCATGAAGTGCCTCAAAAAAGTAAAAATCTTTGAGTGACCGGTTGAACCACACTCAATTTCCCCAAAAGACTGTAGTGTTATGAAAACCGTTGGGAAGACGGTTTTTGAAATTTCGAATTCCAATCATAAATATCTTGATCAGACGGGCGATCGGTTTCTCAACGTCATGGGATTCCTGATTGACCTAAAGGTTTGTAATTATGATTGCAGCATGAGCTAAATCCAGAATCGTGTTTAGAATCAGAGACGAAGATACCCAATCCCTTTAACTTTCGCATTTACCGGGAACCCATTACCTATTACATGTATGTGAAAATTCCTGAAAACTGCAACATTCACATTTATATAGTGTAGCGCAAAAGTTCAATATCTGCGTTGGGCTAATGCGTGTGCGTGTGAGCGCTTGCGTGTGTGCGTGTGTGTGCGCGCGCGTGTGTGCGTGTGTGCGTGTGTGTGTGTGTGTGTGTGTGTGAGTGTATTTGTTTTCTTCTCCACCGTGAGCCTGTTAAAAGTGTAACTCTATTTTGCGGCCTGGATAACTTACTTATTTAGTATATTTTTCTTGAGTTGAGAATGTTAACAGACATCCACTGAGTGAGTAGTGTGTGTGTGGGGGGTGTGGGTGGGTGAGTATGTGTGTGGGGGTGTGGGTGGGTGAGTATGTGTGTGGGTGGGGGTGTTTGTGTGAGGGAGGGAAGCAGGGAGGGGGCAGGGAGGAGCAGGCATTGTTCCAGTAAAATTACCTCCAGATTGGTTTAAGTTTGTTTTTTATATAAGTGAATAACATTTACAATTGACATATATATTATGTTTAGGTACTTATACGTTTACTTTGTTGCTAAGTGATATATACTGCAAATAAGTTTTTATTTAATTATGTTTATGTAAAAGCAATCAATGTTGAACACATTTTTATTTTATTCAATTGTATGTTATGGTTTGTATTACACATTTGGAGAAATAAAACAAAATTTCTTTAAGCAAATATTTTTAAAAATATGTGTAATGTAAGGGGAGCGTGAGCGTGTGTCTGTGTCTGAAAGCACCTACGATCAAAACTATTGAGTAATTGATTTATTAATGTTATTCACCATCGACACGACTACATCATAATAGAGAAACATTTCATCAATATCAACATGTGATTGTGCTGGTCAATCCTGAGTATTCCTGACCCCTTTACAATATTAGCAAAGTAAGAGATGTTCAGTTGGAAACTATGATACAAACGGTTACCATCAGATTTCTATGGTCACTGAATCGTCATTAATCGTCAACGAATTATCCATCTCATAGATAAATATTTATTCTCAATACTCTTAATATCATTTCACTTGGTACTATTACGTGCCAACAAAAAAATCACATCCTAAAAAAATGGAAATTTGTCTTTGAGAGGTGAAAAGCCTAGAAAAATACAAATGAAATCTACTCATTTTTTTTTTAAATTTCCTTTCACTAAATTTGTTTCGATTGAAAGCTTCATTACGTGAATACAGGGTTTCCAACCTTTTTTCTCACTTTCTTAATTTCTACAAGGCCATACACTACAACAAACTGGTGAATGTAGCTTCCATATTTGCATTCACACAGGCTAAACATTTGTTTTAATGATATAAACTTATTCAAAAATAAGAGAATAAATCATTTATGGAACTTGATCGTATTTGCAGGATCTCAACTTTGGAATAGTCTATAACTGGGGATAAAATCTTTCAATTCGTTTTGTACAGCTACAGAACAAAGATTGTTTTATCACGAGTGTACACACAACATATATCTATATATCTAGTGACTCAATGTTAACATGTTGAATCTAGAGTAGAGAACAGCAGTATATGTTTGTTATGTTCTGAAGTAAATGTAATCCACGTAGCATCTTGTAAAATGTGGTGCCTTTGAGTCTGCGTTGGATTTCTCATTACAACTGCATCACACACTGTACTGTCTTAGGATTATACATGTATACTTTAATTTTTGATTATGCTTAGCGTTAATCCACTCATTAATCATGCATTTTTTCAGTAGTTCGGTCATATTATTCATTCATACATTCATTCGTTTGATTGATTGATTCATTCATTTTTTTCAATTTAGTTTTTGTTTGTAATTTGTATTAGAATTTCAAAACATATGTTCGTTCGTCTATTTACAAAGCTATTGAAATCCATTAGATATTCAATTCGATTTATTTTACATCCTCTCTGAGTGCATGTGTCACTGGATTCCCTGGAAATTGTATTTTCTATAACAAAATGACAGTTTGTATGATTTGGATAACGTCAGATTGAACTATTGCCTTTCTCTATACACTTTTACAACCAGCTATATATAAATTATGCCATGTACATTAATTATTAATTATGACAATACTTTACTATGGAATCAGGCAATGAGCACAATGAACATGATTACCAGTTAGTCGACTTCATGAACGAAATGGTTAGTTTAAAGAGAAAGTTGAGTTCTGGGAAGAGGTGCATTTGTGAGCGTTATCATTGTTATTATGCAAGGGTGGAAGAACATCAGACAAAACATGTTCCCTGAGAAGCATGGCTCTTCAAATGCCTTCATATTCTAAATATGGCATGTAACGTCGTGCAAATCGGGACGGATTTTTACGCCACGTGTTCGTGTAGTCCCGTATACATCCTTCTGTGTACAGTGCGTGTAACTTTACCAAGACTTGACTAAATTTCTGATCATTTTGATGATTCCAGAACCATGCAATACACACGAATACTTATATGCTAGATGATCAATCAGTTCTGATCGATTCCACACCGTTTCTTTCACAACATAATCGCATGACCAGAACTCAACTTTATTTAAGTTTAAAAGTAAAGAAACAAAATGTTAAGTGCTGCGTGGGATGGGTATATTAAACCTACACAGTCACACACCCAATCCATATTACAAAAATGTACACATCACTATTATCGAGAAAAAAATATATATTTATGAATTATGTATAGCGTCCTGGGAAAGCAGCAACTTTTTAAGAGCTGTTTCAAGTACAAACTCTAATATCTTTTAATCCTCTTACAAAGGAGAACTACAAATGAAAATGGGAACTTATTCTTTGAACTAGTTTGCTTCTTTCGCCGCTCTCCCACAACAACATAGGGTAATTGTATCATTATAATTATGCAGTTTCTACACAAAAATATAATAATTGCAATTCATCTTCCATTAATTGGGCTAAATGGCAACACATTATACATGTATAACAGTAAAAAAAAAAAAAATTAAAGTGGAGTCATTATCCACAAGATGACTTATTGTTCTGGTTACCATGGAGAGACACGTAAATATTGAGTTTTGTATCGGTAAGAACTCACAATGATAAGCCCTACCTATAATAAATCACACTATTAATTCAGACTAAATTGGAAAATCAGAGGCGTATCATAGAAATTGATAAATCGGGGGAGGGAGGCTGCTAATGATACGTTGAATAAGCCAATGTAAGCCATGGTGATCTGGTTGCTTGAAATACACATACCACATAAAGACTGAGTTGCAAATAACAACATGAACCTAATCAAAGATAGAGTCAACACAATATCCGCATGTAGAGATTTATATTAGCGACTTCATGCATAGACGTAAATGCCCTGTGAGGATGGCCCTCCAAGAGAGAAATACAAGTAACAAATACAAAGTAAATACAAAGTCGAATTAATAACAGTTACACAAAATAAACACACACATACAAACAATTCTTTTTTTTTTTTTTCTTTTTTTTTTAAATGACACAGGATGAGTTGGGCAACTACCGTCCAATATCACTGTTGACTTCAGTTTCAAAGATTCTTGAACAAAATCGTATACTCTCGAACTATTAAGTTTCTCAAGACTTGTAATATATTGAACAACTCTCAGTTTGGTTTTCGTCAGGAACATTCAACAGTGCATGTGATTATTTTATTAATTGATAATGTCGCCAAGACAATTGACAGCAAATCTCACACTTCTTTCTGGACTTCTCCTAGGCCTTTGACACGATTAACCATGAAATTCTACCTAACGAACTTTCTTATTATGTAAATTGGAGTGGTTCAGAGGTTACCTGTCTCACAGGACTCAATGTGTTGCTATTAATAATTATACCTCAAACGCACGGCCCTATTACTTGCGGTGTACCCCAAGGTTCCTTTTGAGTCCTCTTTTAAATCCTCTTTATCAATAATTCTCAAAACTCATCCTCTCATCTACACTCATAATGATCCCCCAATTCTTCTGAAATACGTTGAATGATGTATCACAATTATGTGATTGGCAAATAAGTTGTCCCTTATTTTTAAGAAAATTAACTTTGATGATGCTTAGTAATAGGCTATGATAAAGACTTTACCTGGTCATATTTTATTGAAAAGTTGTGAATTTAAAACAGATATATTCTACAAATTTCCTTGCGTAGTCCCATATACACATTTCGTTGTTCAGTGCACGTGACTCCAAGCAAACACTGGGTCAATGACTTTTAATATACCTCGTATTCTGCCTTTCAAATTGCTTCCAAACAGGTTGTTTCACATATTATGTAAGAGCATTGCCAGAACTCAACTTTATATTACGGCCTAAGCGGTCAAAGCAGGTGCCTGGTATAAGGTATACTATGACATTTTTTCAAAAGTCATGTACGTTGAGATATTCCAAGCCAACAAAAAAAAGTGATTCAAATAACAACCTCATAAATGAGACAACAATGATTATTTGCCCAAATAAACATCAATTTTGTTTAAAAGATTTGCCACATCAACGCCTACTTGATTGATGAACGCGACACCTTAATTGAAACCCCTGTTCATCTCAATGTCTACGTTTGTGTGCATGACGGTTATTGGTACATGACATTATAGGGGCCGACTGCACTTTGAACATTATGATAATAGAAGTACATGTATTTGTTATTTGATCAGGCAGCTGCACCACCAACGCCATATCATTTTACGTACATTGTGCCTTTCACGTTAAAATAATCATACTCGAGTAGAGAACACCCAAGACTAGGCTTATACAATATAATTAGGCTGAGTATAATAGGCAAAATACTCTGATTATCTGATTTTGGTTATACTCACCGCGTCATTCATAACTGACTTAGAATCTTCCAGCATCCTGCAAATCAAAGCCGATGTTTTTATAATAAAAATTAGTCAAGAGCTGCGTTTGAAATGCACTTGCGACATAGTCATTGGCGTACTAGTAAATGAGTACGATCGAGGGGTTCTATAGGGTGATTACCCGATGCATGTACAATAATATTATCCCCCGGCCGATGACCAGCGGGAAAATTACCCCCCCCCCCGGAACAAGACCATAGGACAAGTGCCCCCGAGGACAATAACCCCCTAAGTCACCCCCCCCCCCCCCCCGCGGACAATTACCCTCCGGAAATCACCCTCTAGGAATCACCCCTGTGTGCATGTGTGGTATGTGTGCGTGGGGGGGGGGGGGCTCGCAAATCATATCTTTTGGCAATTGTCTTAGGGGGTAATTGACCTTGGGGGGCAATTGTCCTATGGTTTTGTTCCGGGGGGTAATTTTCCCGCTGGTCATCGGCCAAGGTCACCTTGGGGCTGTCATACTGGTCATATTGGTCAAATCCAAAATGGCCGCCATCTGAGTGAAAGGTCAAGTGTAGTTTCAGAGGAAAAATATGGGGTTTCATGGTCAGCAAATCTGATTATGATGTTCCGTCATTGAGGTCTCTTTTGGGCTGTTACAATGGTCAAATCCAATATGGCTGCCATACTGGCAAATGCTATTATGTGCATAGGCCTACTTAGATTTTCTTCTCTTTTGTGGGATGTTATGTTGGGATAAAACTAATTTAATGGTTATATCAATGGTTAACATGCACACATAAACATACTGACATACATTAGTTAACCCTCACATACACACACACTGGACAAACACCACACACTTTTTTTTTTCTTCAATAGTTTTTTTTAAATTGATTCTAAACAATACAAATTAATTTTAGAAATTGTTAGAAGTTTTAGAAGTTGTTTTTCCTTGACATGAATTCAAAACATTTTCATTACATAAATTGTACAATTGCGCAAAATACATTCTCAAAATCTCAATTTCTTTAACGACATTCCCGAAGGGAAATTTTTCTGATTTGTCTATGTTTATCCCCAATTTCACACACACACACGCACGCACGCACGCACGCACGCACGCACATACACCATCTCAGAGAAAATTGACAAACATTAACTATCATAAAATGTGCTTCACATTGCACTGAAGAGAGACTAACCATAACTGGGATTTCCCAGTGACCTAGCTGACATCACGTTGATCGACTCCATGGAGGAGCGAGAGACGTGCACGCGCGCTTCTTGCACACAATTTGACCTAGCTAGCCTACTCGAGCGTGCGAGTTGTGTTCAATTTACAGAGTCCTGGCAATATAATTCCGTTACATCAATTGTTATCTGCAGAATAGGCCTACCGGCGTAAGAAATATTTCAAATACAATCATGGTGAGTATATAATAGTTCATGGTGTAGGCAGTGGCGTATCTAGGAAAATATAGCATTAGGGTACGTCGAGCAATGCAACAGTATGTCCCGGCATTATGTTAATATAGTCATGTACTATCATGGACATAATATACGATATGAAGTCATTGCGTTGGCATTGGATGAGCAAACAAAATGATGAAGAAGAGAAGTTTCATGCTTAAAATCCGACAGCTTTTATATGCAGGGTACGAATTTTCGACGTACATATATTACATCTTTATCAAGTGATATATATATATATATATATAATATACAGGCGCGCGTACGCAGGGGGGGGGGGGGGGGTTGGGGGTTAACCCCCCCCCCCTTCCGTTTTCTTTATGTGTGTATTTTGGAGCAACCCCCCCCCCTTTATTATTTTTTTTTAGAGTAATACAAGTTATAAATACAGACCGTGTCCCTGAAAAAAAGGGAAACCCAAGTTTGCTGATAAATATAATTATATTGGAAGCTCATTTCCTCTCCTTTCATTATGACACCAATGCCATGTTCAAGAAGTCGCGCATGGCCGATTTTAGAGAGTCTGAAGTAGAAAGGTCAGGAGAGGTAGCATGTTATGTTATCACTGTGATTGTTACCATTCCAGCTGCCTCGATTCCCCTTCACTTCTGACTACTCTCTCTTTTGGTGATGCTGATCTCTCGCTCTCTCTCTCTCTCTCTCTCTCTCTCCATCTCTCCATCTCTCATTCTGTCATCCTCCATCAGTCCTCATCACAACCAGGGTATGTGAGTTTTCCTCCTACTATAACTCCACTTTCATTTTCGATCATTCATCTTTATGTACAGATGGAGAAACCGCAATCCATGCCGAGACAGGTTACAATCGGCATCTGCACGTCATCAATGAGACCTAGCATCAAGGCTTTGATTACCAAGGCTTCAGGTCTGACCAATGTAACAGTCCGATTCATTGAACTACCGTACAATGATCTAGACAGCTTTCGTCTTCCATGTGCAGGACTTGATGGTGTGATTATCTGTCATTCTATCCAAAATCGTCGCTTTGCAATCACAAATGTTATGGATGCTCTCTATGACAAGTTCCTGCCTCATGTCAAACAACAACTCGGTAAGAAAAATATAACCTCTTATAAACCTTCTTAGAGGAGTTTTAAGCTCAATGTACCATTATTGTTCATGAGATACAAATAACAATATGTTCAAGCCATATCCATTCAAATAAAGAGGTTGGCATTGATTAATCTTGCTTTAATTGGCCTTTGAAATAAACATGAATCCGTTTACACAATGTTTTGAAGATTGTTTATCTATTAAATTTGTCTTGATACAGGAAAAGGCAATGTTTGTGTCGTTGCTCATGACTTCCCATGGCCCATGAAATCAACTGGCTCTTCTAAAGACCATGCCAAGATCAAAGAAAGCCACATGGTAAACTTCCGCGACAATCAACCAACTACCTTCGAGTGCTGTGGTCTGGCCATGATCGGTGGTAAACTGGACCATCAGGTGGATATGGACAAAGAAGATTGGACACAGCTTGAAGCCTTTGTGCGTCGATGTCAACAACCCAAGAAAAAGGTCATAAACGTCTTTGGATTCGCAATAGATTTGAGTGATCCTAGAATTATTGGCCTGCTGATCTCTGCAATAGTAGCACTTATCTTCCTGTTGCCTTTTGCCAAACGGTTTCTGTACCGTTCTTTGGAGGTGGTTGCATACCATGCTGTTCTATTCCTTCATGTACCTTTCATTTGCAGAGTGTACCATATCCGAGGAAAGAGTCATCCGGTGTTAAAGAGAAAACACACGGGAATAATACTAGCCTTATCGATTCTCATCCTCATTTATGTGGTGGTCAGACTGCACCGCGCAGGAGGTGTGGTCGCATTCTTATTTCCCCTGGTACCTTTCATTGGCCTAGTGTACCAAAGACGGATGAAAGGTACTCGAGGACCGAGGATTCTGGGGTTCTCAACTTTCCAGTGGTCGAAACCACCAGAGTGGAAGTTCCCCTACCGATTTTGGCGCCACTTTATTAACGCTGGCACATCTTATGTCATTAGCCTGTTTTAGAATTGAGTTGGTCTTGATCACAGGCATAACAATAAGCCTCTACTCGAAATCGTAGCTATTCAATAACTTCCTGGTTTTTCTTTGATATTTAAACAATGTCATAATTAATATGGTAGAGGCCTTTCTGTCATATCCGGTTTTGATTTGGCATATGCTAATCCGGTCTACAGCCGGATTCTTCAACATTATTTGACTTTTACTTGTTTTCTGCTGTTTGCCTCTTTTACCCTATTAAATGTTGATATAATCATGTAGGTGCATGCTTTAACATGGTCAGTGAAGAATATTTTTGAGACTAATTATCAGTACAATAATGTATCTTAGGTCGTAGTTATCAAACGGATGATTTATCAAGATGTTCTTTGTAATCAGAGACTGTATTATGGAGTTAAAATTCTTTTGTAATTTAGGTTGAATATAGAGTGTGTTCAACTCCTAAAATTATGCCGTTCTTGCATGCATTATGTGTTTTATTTGTTTGTTTATTTTTTAAAGTAAAGTAGATAGCACCTGCTTTTATACACTTCGTGTCATCGATCGCCTTCTTGCTAAATATGGATTATATGATGACAATATAAAATGAGAATATGAATATTAAGTGGCGGTAGATGACTGAAGTCGTACCTGCAATTCATTGCATTCGCCTTATTATATTATAGTAGGTATAGCACACCAAAAATAAGTACATCAAACACATGTTATTTGATTATTGCAAATGATCAAGCCTTATGAAAGCTTCAAAAAACAAAAAACAGAATTGAAATCGGCCAATGCGTTGTGATTTTATACCATTTTTTTGAAATCGCAAAATTACCGAAAAACCTTCAAGAAATGGTCAAATCGGCAAAATGGCAAAATTCGACAAAGTTGACAACTTAATTCATCACTTTTCTGGACACAAATAATAAATTAAATTATCAGACACTAAATATAATCTTTGTGGTAAAAAAATACAAAAAAGAAAATTCATATATCTATTACCGTTTTGAAAACAGAAGCAAACAAAATGAGTCATTTTTGCGAATCTGCAGATATGAAAAAGTTGTGAAAATAACTAAGTCCGTCTAATTAATATGCGCATATGTAATCAAATCAAAACCGAACATGATACATCAATGAAACCTATGTATATCAGACAGGTATGGAAAGAAAAAACAATTTTGAAGAAAAAAAAAATTATGAATATTCATCAAATACGCAAATTAGGTCATTTCAGCTAATTATATAAGAAAGTCAAACTGTTCATTTTGTTGGCATTTTTTTAAATCATATATTTATAGATCATATTTACACCAAATATTAATATTAAATTCCAAATATTATTGCAATGCCAATAAAATATGGCGATGGAAATTACTTGGATCACCGTTACAGCTATTTACTCATATGTTTCACAAATTATTCAGAAAAACCGAACAAATGATAAGAATCTGCAGACTTTCAGCTACATCACAGTATAGTTTTTTTTTTTTTTAAATGTCAGATTAGAGGATTTTTCACGATTTTCCGAGAAACCATTTAATTTAGCAGGCCATAACATTCCACAGGGACTGAATTTTAGAAAAAAAGAAAGTTTGGTGACCCCAGTGCAGTTGTGGCTACCTTGAGTGTAAATAACAAATTGATTCAATGAGTGAAACACATGAGGATATTGCATTTTTGTAGGGGAGTTTTATATATTGACGTGCATTTTCACCACGCAGAATAACAGTCAATGGGCGATCAGCGGGCCATGTCACACATGGCTGAAAAGACAATATTCTAAATAATAATTTAACATATTTCCCACATGCCTATAACAATGAAATTACACAGAATTGTAGTTAAAGGTATGCTTGAAAGATATGTGAAATATTCAAAAATATTGTTCAGTTTTTTTTAAATAAATTTACGAAAATTGCTATTTCTACCAACTGACTGCTGCTGTGTGCGTGTATGTGCATGGGGCAGACTGTGTGCACAGGCAGTGTGATCACCCTAATTATAGTGCTTAGCAGTTTTGTAATTAAGAAAACGAAATTATATTCGCATATTGAAAGTTTCCTATTGGAAGGGAAGGGGCTAAACCCCCTTGATCCCCATCCCTCCTCGTAGTTATATGGTAATAACATGGCTTAATTTTTCATGACAACTGGTCTCTTTCTGGATATGTAAAACGAAATCAAAATGAAAATAAAAAATGTGTTTTTCGAATTATCGATGTTTAAATACTTGTATATTAAATGACATAGTGGTGTGATGCTAATATTGGACTCTCAATAATCTTTATTTTCCTGAGTAAAAGGTACTTTTCATGCTATCAGTTCTTGTACATATTTATCAATTTCGTAGTTGAAACAACTTTAATGCAGTAACACCGCTCTATTTCCCTTGTTTTCATGTCTTGTTATAATGAATGTACGCTATTATTTATGTTCTTTGTGTTTATACGAGTGGCTTACTGTGAATGGATGCATTACTCTTGAAATAAAGTTACTATGGATTTGAAGCAAACATTTTGTAGGTACTGTTTCTTATTTTGTGTGTGTTTCTTAAAAGAAACATGATTATTGTGAGCAAAAGGTACAAATTCGTATGTATACATGGTAAAATAAACAACTACTACCTTATACACTGCTCATTTACTTGAAATTGGTGAGTGTATTTAACCACATAAAAATACCAAAGGGGGGGGGTTAACCCCTAAACATCCCCCCCCCCTGCGTACGCGCCTGAGCAGTAGTAGTATAGTGGTAGTAGTAGAAATAGTAGTAATAGCAGTAGCAGCAGTAGCAGCAGTAACAACAGGCCTCCCCCCTTTGGTATTTTTGTGTGTATAAACCCCCCTGAAAAAACCCCAACCCCCCCCCCCCCCCCTTTGGGTTTTTTTTTTTTTTTTTTTTTTTTTTTTTTTTTTTAATAATAAAAAAAATAAAAAAACAAAAATATTCCCATGGCTGACCTAAAAAAGGTGACCTTACCCCCCCCCCCCAACGGAGCAAAATGTCGAATTTTCAAATTTGGAAAACCCCCCCCCCCAAAAAAAAAAAGTGTCCTCTTACCCCCCCCCCCCCCCCCCCCCCCCCCCCCCCCCCCCCCCCCCCCCCCGCTTATTCAGCGGCTGGCTGAGTCGATGCGAAATTTTCGGCCCGATTTAAAAAAAAAAAAAAACCCTTGAAAAAATCCTGCGTACGCGCCTGCTACTGCTACTACTACTACTACTATTGCTACTACTTCATTTACCAGTACTACTTATATAGGATTTCCCGGCGAAATTTCCCTGCGAAATTCGCGAGTTTGTCATTCGAATTCATTTACTTTGCATTTAAGTTAGCGCAGATCGGCTTTGCCATGCCAATGTCAAGTCCGTAGATGTAAGTCGTTTTTTCTTCTTCTTAACCATCGAACTGGATCGACCAAATAAATTGATTCATAATATATATATATACATATAATATTTTTCCCCGTAACATGAGAGTAATTTTAATAGTTTCATACTATTAATTAAATGTAATGTTAATTGTTATTGTATAATTGTTTTAAACGGGGGCACGCTATAAGAGTCTTATCTCGCACCCCGGGGCAACGTGTCAGACACGGCCGGTTGTAGCAACTACTCCGAAGATCAAGTTACAGTAATCTTGATCTAAAGAGACAGGAACGAACGAACTTTGGGCGTCATTGGACCGACACTTGGAGTGAAAATGTGAGTCATTCAGTAGAAATTGTCATTAGCAGGACAATTTCGTGTCCTTTTAACGATTGCACGAGTTATTTCCCATAGAAGTACTATATTTGTTTATATATTATAGTTGCATATAGCAACCCCATACAAACGGGAATTTCAAATCAGCGAATTTGTTATGTCACTGTCTGTTATTAGTGCCTGACCACCTTCCCATTTGTTCCAAAGCACGAAATAAATTTTCGAAATGTTTAATTCATTGGGCCCATTGCCTACGGAATCGGAAGGTCTCTGTATTGAAGCCCTTATCAGGGATTTGCATCCAAAAAAAAGCTTAGCTCAACTATTATTACAACTCTTATTTTTTCACAACCTGATTTAAATAATGTAGAGCACGAGGTCAACAAAGAATTAGACAAGGTTTCAACTTGGTTCAAAGCTAATAAATTGATAGTAAATCTTTCTAAAACAAACTTTTGTATATTTCACAATAAGAGTAAAAATGTTTCCAATGTACTAGATAAGGTAACTTTAAATATTGATACTACATCTATATCAAAATTAAATGTTGTAAATTTCCTTGGAGTATCCGTAGATAACAACCTTCGTTGGGATTCCCACATCGATAATATTATAAGCAAGGTATCAAAATCTATTGGTGTTTTATATAAATTAAAATTTCATGTACCATTTCCCATTTTATTCACTTTGTACAACTCACTTATATTACCTTATGAGAAAGTGAAAACGGCGTGGAGCCAAGACGGAAAAATAATCGCGTTGCTTAAAGAACAAAATGGAGTAAGTACGAAATCTACCAAACTCATACGCAGCGTGGATGATTTGAAATTGTTGTAATTCATTGTGTAAAGCAAAATATACTCCTGTTGGACATCCAACTTATTTCGTATTACACTACATAAAACTTGTACTTTGTGTATATATATTCATGTTTGTTTTAGATTTTGATTTCTACTATTTGTATATCTATATATTTATGTAATACTGATATTGTTTTATGTTATTTGTTCTGTCTGAATTCAAAATGTATTCTCAGTATATTAATTTTCCTAGTACTATTTCAAAGGAGGTGGAAAGAAAAAAGTTTGAAGGTTTTAACAATGATTATTTTTCTAGATTGAGACTTTTTGAACCAAATATGGTGTATATATTCTCATGTGCTTGCTGTAAGCATCCTGGGATTTCTTTTTCAATTATATATATAAGATGTGTTTCATTGGTTGCCTTTACAATACATGGGTAATCCGTTAAACGATTTGGATCCAGATATATGCATATTTGAACACGGTAATACTTGTTCATGTTATACACCCAGTGAATTTAACTCTTCTTTTGTAAAAAATGAACATAATTTCAGTTTAATTCATATGAATGCCCGTAGTCTTAATAGAAATTTTGATAGCATTACAAATCTTCTTGATACATTGTCAAATAAATTCTCAATAATTGCCCTTTCCGAAACATGGATTTGTGGTAAACCAGTTACTCCATTTCACTTACACGGTTATACTTTCATACATTCGGATAGGGCTGGTTGTGTTAGTAGAGGAGGAGGTGTTGCACTGTTTGTAAAAGATGATATAACATGCACCGTTCGGGATGATATCTTTAACACCTATGATAATTCAACTTGTGAATATTTATTTGTTGACATTACACTAGGACCTACTTTAAAATACACAGTTGGAGTCATTTATAGAAAGCCAAATTCAGATCTTGATGTTTTTTTCAAATTTTATAATGAACTACTACTTCGTGTATCCCGTCGCAGTTTAATAATTACAGGCGATTTTAACATAGATCTTTCAAACTTAACGAACAATAAAAGTGCAAATACATTTGTAAATTTAAACTGCTCATTTGGTTTATTAAAGTTGATTACAACTCCCACTCGTATTACAGTTAACTCTGCAACATTAATCGACAATATAATTACCAACCTTACTGAATCCAAATGTACGAGCGGAACAATTTGTACTGATGTAACAGATCATTTACCTGTATTCTCCCTTTTCAATATAGATAATTATGAAAGACATAGGAAAACGATTCAAACTTGTACTCGGAAAATCTCAAACGAAAATATTGCAGCATTATTAGGTGAATTGTATAGAATAGATTGGACTTTTTTAAACAACCTTCAGGATATAGAACAGATGTACGATACATTTATATCGGTGATAACCACTGCATACAACAAATGTTTACCTTTGGTACCAAATAAGTCTAAACGATTGAAAATCAGAAAGCCTTGGATAAATAAAAGTTTGATACGGTGTATTCAAAAGAAAAATAAACTTTACAAAAAATTTATACATAATAGGTCTTTTGTAAATGAAAATAAATTCAAATCTTACAGGAATAAAGTGAATAATATGTTAAGAAAGGCAAAAAAAACATTACTTTTGTTTAAAATTTGAAAATTCGAAAAATGATACTAAAGATACATGGAAAACTATCAATACCCTTTTAAATAAATCAAAACCCAAATTACCCACATATATTATGAAGGATGGTAAAATGGTTGAAAATGATCAATCTATTGCAGATGAATTTAATTCCTATTTTATTTCCTCATGTTCTGGGTTTGATGCAAATAATCGCCTTGCCCAAGTTAATACCATTTCTCACACAGATTACCTACATGTCCCAACTTCTTCTTCAATATTTTTTAAACCTATATCACAAAATGAATTGATTGAAGTGTGTAAATCATTAAGAAATACAAAATCTTGTGGATATGATAACATAGGTTGCAATGTACTCAAACAAATCATTCATGCTATTGTAAAACCATTGGTCTACATTTTTAATATATCGCTGTCAACTGGTACGTTTCCAAGCAAACTTAAAATTGCTAAGATTATTCCCGTTTTTAAAAAAGACGACCGTCATTCATTAAAAAATTATCGACCAATATCTTTGTTACCTTGTATATCTAAATTACTAGAAAAATGTGTTTATAATCGATTGTATAGTTTTCTTTCTAAACATAATATACTTACTGATTGTCAATTTGGATTTCGACGTAATCATTCCACAACCCATGCTTTAATTGATTTGCAGGATAAAGTGACTTTAGCAATGGAAAAAAATAATTTTTGTATCGGAATATTTATGGATTTATCAAAAGCATTTGATATAGTTGATCATTCAATTCTCTTGTCCAAATTGAACTTTTATGGTGTACGTGGAAACCCTCTTAATTTTTTTAAAAGTTATTTATGCAATCGACGTCAATTTACTATGTATAATAATAATGCTTCTGATTTTGCAGACATAACACACGGAGTTCCTCAGGGATCTATACTTGGCCCTTTGCTTTTTTTGATATATATTAATGACTTAATTCAATCTTCTCATATCATGCAGTATATTATGTATGCAGATGACACAACTCTTATTTTTTCACAACCTGATTTAAATAATGTAGAGCACGAGGTCAACAAAGAATTAGACAAGGTTTCAACTTGGTTCAAAGCTAATAAATTGATAGTAAATCTTTCTAAAACAAACTTTTGTATATTTCACAATAAGAGTAAAAATGTTTCCAATGTACTAGATAAGGTAACTTTAAATATTGATACTACATCTATATCAAAATTAAATGTTGTAAATTTCCTTGGAGTATCCGTAGATAACAACCTTCGTTGGGATTCCCACATCGATAATATTATAAGCAAGGTATCAAAATCTATTGGTGTTTTATATAAATTAAAATTTCATGTACCATTTCCCATTTTATTCACTTTGTACAACTCACTTATATTACCTTATCTTACATATTGTATAAGTATTTGGGGAAATTCGTGTCATGGAAAAATTAATACCCTCTTCAAATTACAAAAGAAGGCTCTACGTATTTGTACAGGTAGTGATTATTATGCCCACTCTGCTCCGTTATTTCTTCGTTTAAAAACCCTAAATGTTTTTGATTTGTTCAAATACCATACTGCACTAATTGGTTTTTATTTTTTTCAAAATATACTTCCAAACAGAATATCCTCCATATTTTCGATCAATAACCAAATTCATACTCACAATACTCGGCTTTGTAACACGTTTCATTTATGGAAAGTAAAAAGTTCATTTTCTAAAAAATCAGTAAGAAATACTTTGCCAAACATATGGAACACTCTTCCTCAAGTCCTCCGCTTTTATAAAAACAGTTCAATATTTAAAACAAAAATGAAACAGACCTTTTATTCTGAGTACCGTTAAAATTACCTTCCAAACCTTTTTGCCCCCCCCCCCCCCCGCCTCCAATTTTAGATTATTTCATACATATGTTTGTAGTTTTTTGTCTTTATATTGTATTTATTGCTGTATTTTGTGTTTATCGCTATATTTTGTGATATCTCGAACTCATATATGCTCAATAATATAAATAATATAAATTATAATATTCGGGGAACTTTTTATACAAAGCCACCATGGGCCTTTCCTATGTTCTCCAATTTCATTTTAAACTATTGTAATAACTGACCATTCCTTGTATGTATTTATACTTGTATGTTTATTTGCATTTGCTGTGTTTTTTATGGAAATGAAATAAATAAACGAACTTGAAACTTGATATGTAGCAGGAAGATGAGTTTATGAAGTATGAGCAAAATTTCAGACCAAAATAATGTGCTTTTCTCTCTATGACTTAAAATTGAAAACCTCAATCTAAATGGGGTGAACACTGTCACTGCCAGTTGCAAAATTCGGGTTTTGAATAGCAAAATTATCTGGCAGAAGAGGAGGGTCAAAGGGAGACTAGGTCATGAAGATATTTGAGGGCAGGTTATGTGTTATTTTGTATGAAAGAAGTAAAATCTTGAAAGAAATGCGAGAATGGGCCGGTAGCCAATGAAGTGAGCGAAGAACAGGGGATACAATGTTCTCCAATATTTGGGGGTGCTGCCCCCCAAGTGATACCGCAGTCGCACAAACTAAAGACCGAATTGAAAGACAGCCGTTTAAGTTGAGAGAGTTACAGTTTTCAAATATATAAATGAAATGGGAGAAAACGAGAGAAAGAAAAGAAAACAAAAACGGGGGGGGGGGGGGAAACCGGCAACAAAACATCACCCTGAATGGACAATACTTGGTTGGTCAGATCAGGAGTGCGGTTCGGGGTTGGTCGGTGTGACTGAGGTAATGACTTCACATGCCAAAGACAGATTCGCCAACTAAAGATTCACTTACCGGTGTATTTCGATATCTCGACTCTCAAACATTATTTGTCTGATTTTGTTTAAACCTTCGACTTTTTTAATTTTTATTTACCCAGTTCAACAGATTGCTCTGTGATTAAATGTGGCGAAAATGTGTTTTGCCCTCTAATCCATAAATAACAAGAACAAATTCACAAATACAAAATGACAGACATGCAAGTAATAATGGGCATAATCTACTCAGGTGAAAGATAGGGTTTGGACTTTGGAGGGCGCAGAAAGGGATAAATTATCGTTCACCGGGCAAGGACACTGTTTACAATCCGGTAAGGGCATAGTTTGCACGTTGGTGTCCTATTAACCAAATTAGATTTGAGGGAGTCTCGATCTCGGTGACATTTAGTTAATTTGAATAAGATGTGGAATGACATAAACGGTTCAGTGAAAATTTGATACAAATAACATTTAAAACATCTTTGAATTTCTTAAATTCACCATACAAACTGCAAACTTGCAGTTCTTTGATTTTCCTCCCAAGCAATTTGTTCTGTACACAAAATTAGCAAATTTATCTACTTTTTTGGTTGCTGGCAAGATTCATTAAAACGAAAAGAGAACTCGTTGGAACATGCTTCCAGTGACAAATCGATGGGAAAAGAAAATAATTATTTTCTTTGGAGAAAATGGAAAATAGTGCAAAGGAAATCAAAAGGTTGCTTCAGTCCAGAGTTTATCGAAATTTTTCTGAAACATTCACCGTTTGTTTCTTAAACTTTTCATACGTTCGACTTCATTCAGCGGGATTCAACGTAAGAGCAGACTTCCTTTTGCCTTCTTCTTCTTCTTCTTCTTCTTCATTCTCATCATCATTTTCTTTTCTTCTTCTTCTTTTTTCCCCCTTCTTTTGTTTGTGAAAAACTGTCTATAACTATTGTCATGAAAAATATTAAAACATGAGGACTAACTATTCGTTTTTTTGCCTTCATATCATATAATTATATACTTATTCTGTGCCCTATAATGAGTATACAAACAAGAGATAGCTAGATGCTAATTTAAATTAGGATAACCCTCCCCATCTCTCTCTCTCTCTCTCTCTCTCTTTCTTACCCCATCTTACTTTATTATATTATTATTATTTTTTTGTTTGTTCTTTCATATTTTGCTGGCTTGCTTTGCTGGCTTGCTTTCACAAATAGACCACCAATTTTTCCATGCTATTATTAGGAAACCCGCAATGTTTTTGTTTTGTTTTTCTTATAATTTCATGATAATCAAAAGGGAAGGCATAAAGAAATAGCCCATGGCATTTAGGATAGTTCCTAAATTAAACAAAAAAGTCTTACTTGGCCTGGGTACCACTGACCAATACAACGAATCACTACCTAAGAAAGGATAGGATACACAATCAGGCAATGCATACAACCAAAGTACAAGTTAAACAGTCTTTTAATTGCAATCTTCATGATAATACACATTAAACAGTTTATCACAAATAAAGTCACACATATCATTTTGCATTATGCTTTCAGCATTAAGTACATCATTGTTGCGCCAAAAAAAGCTTGCAAAAGTGTCAAATTCATCATCTCAAATAAGCATAACTGATTAACGATTGTCACATTTCTGTTAAAATAAACGTAAGAATGGCAATGCCGCAGGTTTTACTTCAAACATGAAATGCTCTTGGGTACGGTAGGTTCAAATGAAGAAAAGGATATAATCCTTTTTTTTGACAATTCAATTTTTTAGCACGGAAGTCTGAATTCATCTACTGCCTTTGCATTTCACGATCCAAATATATAACAGGTATCTATTATGCAAAGGTAGGAAACCACTCTTGTAATTCTGGAATTTGCACACTGTTTTCAGTCATCAATCTGAAAATATTGTGAGGCAGGACAACAACTAGGAGATGAAATTACGATCAACGATAACAATAGTATTCTGGGTATTTTTTTGTAAAGCCCACATGACCTTATGATAAAACGTAATCATCTATAGATGTGCTTACACGGAACTTAGGACATTGGTATACCGACTGTATAGCTTTGCAGCTCTTATTAACAAACAATGCATTCCAATAACTAAATCCTGCCAGGTACCCATTTAATACCTAGGTAGAGAGAGGCAACTGCAGATAAAAAATGTCTTGTCTACATATGCACCATGCCAGGATTTGAACCCTACACCTTAGGATTGAGAGTCAAAATAAACAAACCACTATGCCTTGGTGAAAGTGGAAAGAGACATATAAAACATTGCCAGATGACATATCCAGCACATTTATACTAAAATTCCAAGATGTGGTAAAGAACAATATCCAGTAAATAAAGACCATCAAAATGTTTGTTGAGCATCATCCTGAAAGTGTACAAAGATAATTGTTACACATTGTTTCACAATCTTAAAACTTACCTCATATAAAATACAAATAATTTTACAGAATGTTCTTTCAATTTGAACAGCTCAGTTTTAGCTCCTTCAGCAAATCATCCTGAACTAACTTGATGCAATATGAAAATACAATATCATTCAACATGTACAAGTACAAAGTTCATTTTATTTCAACATACCATAAAATATGTCTGACTAAAGAGATATTAGAAAATATACATTTGTGATGATATAACTACAACATTAAATCAGACATTGACAACAAATCTACAGCCATTCAGAAGTACAGAAAATGCCTGCACTTTCTGTTCAAGATTAGAAAGAAAAATCAATCTAATCAACAAAATAAAATATTAATACTCTGTGTAACACTTGATAATAGTAAAAGAATACAGAAGCATGTGGCAATGAAACAATTATAAAATCCTACTCCACATCCCCCCTAACCCTAACAAGCAACACCTGTTTTTATTTTTCAATCATTGTTACTTTCAAAGTTGTGCCAAGAAGATAATCTGGAACAGTGATCTATAAAACTAAAATCTTAAAGAATTCTGGGTTAAAAAGGCAAACTCAGATTATTACAACTCACAAATAAAATGATGTCTTCTCCAAACAGCCTGAACAAATCAACTTTTGCCAAGGCAAATTTTGAACATTAACACAACTGTGTAGGCCAACGTCAATTAAAATTAAGAAAACAGTAATATGTGTTGCACATTTAGATCTTCCACAATAATGATATGATGTGGCAATACCTCTGATAAGTGCACACAAATGTACTTGGGTTATGTGAATCTCAAGCACTTGCCTCTACTTAAATACAATACTGAAGTGACACATACAGCACAACAAATCGTTTCAATTAGTTCAATAGCAAAAAATTGTGTTGCCCTTGATTGCTGTACAAGATAATACAATAGTTAACAACGAATACTCCGTGACATGGGAACTTCCTAGTTAATTGGAGGTTTATGATTAGGTCAAAGATCAACAAGAGTGGCAAATTCATTCTTCTGGAATTTCTGACGTGTAGCAGAAAGGTTGATTAGACTATAGTTCGAAAGACAAAAGTTCAGTTCTCTTGAGACCTTATTGCCCACCCCCCCCCCCCCCCACTAAGTGTTATTTATGGTACGCGTAGTCCAGTGTGTAAAGTCAATACGGGCCGATTTTTGTGTGTTAAAAGCAGGACTTTTCTGCGTGAAAAGTACCCCTTTACCGGACATTTCTGGAACATGCATGCGGTCCCCCTGTTCCCGGAGTGGGGGGGGGGGGGGGGGGGGGCCTTTTTGCAACTACATATACACGTAGTCAAAAGCTAAATCACAAGACAATGTTTTTCAGTCTTTAGTGGACCTTCTGTCTTGAGGCCCTTCCTTCGGTCAAACCAACAGCACTCACTCCAGTTCCAACCTAAGGCGCACACCAACCAGAATGAAGACAATGTATCCCCTTTGTGCGAGAAATCAGGGCCCCGTTTCATAAAAACTTGATATCAATAACGCGTTACAAGCTACTGTTAAAAGCTACTGAAATCATGGCATCTGATTGGCTGAGAGCAAATTTGTCATAGAAATCTAGCATTTGTTATAGATAACAAGTTTTATGAAACAGGCCCCTGGTCAAGAAATGACTTCTATCCTGAATACCCTGCATGCATAAAACCACACAAGACACTTTAAAATTGCCTTCCTAAACATTAATATACCAATTTCCAAAATGACATTGTGAATTTTCACCTTTTTTTTGTTAAGGGGGGTGGGGGGGTTGCTTTACAGATAATCATTAATTGGATGAAATTATCAACAATCAAATTTGGCAAGAATAACATTTTATATCAGGCGGTGGGACTTTAATAATCCAAGGCAAACAATACCTAATTAATGGATGATTGTCACATATTCAAAGTACTCAGAACACATCAAAAATGAATATAATATGAACATAAGATATAAATAAAGGCATATCAATGTACAGACGCTAATTCAGATTTAAATCACCGGTACCCTATCGAGCAGTAAATAAAATGAGCCACGTTAATATTACAAATAAGTCTCGCTAGAAACAGATGACTGAAATCTGGATGGTGTTTCAACATGCCACTCCCCCGTTCCCTGAAATGTGCTCAGGAAACAGTGATAAAAACACTCTGTCCTTCAGATAGGATGTTAAATGCAGGTCCTGTGTTTTGGAGATCCATGCCCTGTAAACCACTGAACTTCTCATAGACAGTACATTGAAATCTAGTAAAAAGGTACACGTGTCTATTCCAAACCCTTCTAAAGGAGAGGGTGAGAAGCCTAAGGGTCTCACTGATTCAGTTTGCTTTTCCTTTCATAGGCACATGAAATTGTAGAAGAATCTACTACGATAAAAATATATTTCCATGAATTCCACAATTTTTCATTATGTGCATAACTCACACGACCTTCAGGCCATCATCATTCATGTTTCAGAAATATACATTTTCATAAACTTCTAATAATCCTATCTACAAGAACCCTGGATTCAACTAAGCTAAGTATAAAAAGATATCCTTTTCAGACTGTATGGTGTAAATGTTAATACGAGGTTAAAACACGCTACATTACTACCCGTAAATATTGGTCTGTCCAAAAGAATTGATGTTTATATATCTACAGAGGAGGTCGTGTAAGTGGTGCTGCTTGAGCACTATGTTATAATATATCAACATATTGACTAGTATAGTGACAGAATAGTGTTAAATGTACTACCAGCACTTTCCACTGAAAGGCTTTCACAATTACCTGCAATATGAAGAGGAAATTTGCAACAACTTTACAATGTGCACCCCATATCTTTATCCAAATAGACATAGTTCTATTGTTATTGTAGAGAATGTATGTAGCACTCGATTTCAGCAAGATAATGTTTAATTGTGTTTGTATGTTGTATATCTTTTTCCACTCAAAAATTTGATTTTTTCTTTTCTTTTATTTTTGATATAGATGCATACACAACATGATCATCATATATGAGACAATAAAACATTTCAACATACCATATCAACATTCCATTACCCAAATGGCACCATCATCAAATATCATATATAAACTATATCAATGGAAATCATATTTGTGGTAGGCAGTGTCAGTGGTGATAATGGAAATAGTGCATGTTGGCAATATATGTCATCTGCAGAGAGCTAGGAGGGGAGATCATTCTGATTTGTGTGTAACACCTTCCAGCTCTTCATAGACAATACAAGGAATCACAAAGGAGTGTTGGTTTACAAAAGTGATGTAATAACTCTTTCTCTAATTTGTATGACCAATCAGTGTGCTCAATTTTAAGAATACAATCCTATCACATGTCCCTTTATATTCAATGCACATATAAAGACAAAGTGACAAAAACAGTAATTATTTCCTCCAAACTTCAAATAAAAATCATCAGGATATGGGCGAGTGATTTGATGCACCCCCTTACTTTGGCCGGACTTTGGTGCGTGAAAAGTACCCCTTTACCGGACATTTTTTGGACATGCATGGTATCCCTCCGTTCACGGAGTGGGGGGGGGGGGGGGGTGGGGGCTAGGCTGTGGATACACCAAGAAGCTGTTCTTTCCTTCAAGCTTCATATAATGCCTCCAGTTTCTAGTTCACATCTTGGATGCACCCTTATCTGGTATATGTCACTCAGTACGGCACTATAATATTCTTCAGACAATTTGGGGTACTCATTTTTTGTTAGACCTTCCATGTGCTCAATCAACTCTGACTACATCAAGTATATGTATTTGTGTGCATTGCAAGGTTTTGGAATCATCAAAATTATAAGAAATTTGGCCAAGTCTTGGTAAAGTTACAAACACTCTACACAGAAAGATTTATATGGGACTACACGAACACGTTGCGTAAAAATCCATCCCGATTTTTACAATGTTACATACCATATTTAGAATATGAAGGCATTTGAAGAGCCATGCTTTTCAGGGAACATGTTTTATCTGATTTTCTTCCACACTTGCATAATAACAATAATAACGCTCACAAATTATTTTTCTCCTCTTCCCAGAACTCAACCTTCTCTTTAAGGACATTCTGGTAATCTTCAGTTGAGCTCATCATGGTAGGTGGCATCCACATGTGCTCAAAGCTGCTTGGTCAGCTCAGGTTTGACCGGTTCCCTCTTCAAGCTTGATATGAATTATCTAGATTGTGGTGATTGTTCTTGATGCATCTACAGTCAGTGGGTCTAGAGGAAGACTCTTCAAATCTTCAGGTAAGCTCATGATGATAGCGCTCCTAGCTGCTTGATCAACTCCCGTCTTACCAAGACACGGTTTCTATATCAAGCTGCATGTCAATCTTTTAATTTGTGGTAAATGTTTTGGATGCATCTACTATCAGTGGCTGTGTAGGACTCTGTAAGGCTTCAGGTAATCTTGGGAGGTGAATTTTGTGATTTTCCAGCTGCTGGACTAACTATGTACCAAGACACGTACATACTCTTTCAATTAGCTTTACATGAATCATTTTTGTTTTTGGTAAGTGTTTTTTTATGCATTCACTATCAGTGACTCTGGAGGACACTCTGTAAGTCTTCAGGTAAGTTCATAATGATAGCATCCATATGCATTCACTATCAGTGGCTCTGGAGGACACTCTGTAAGTCTTCAGGTAAGTTCATGACGATAGCATCCATATGCATTCCTAGCTGCTTGATCAGCTCCGGTTTCACCAAGATCCTGTTGTTCCGGACACTTTCCTGCATAGCCAAAACAGAAACAGTATTATTTAAGAATTCTTCTTGTGTTTTTCGTAAATTCTTCCAATATACAATATGAGTAAAACTGAATCAAAGAGTAGCAGATCAGATAAATATTCATATAAAGTAAAACATATATATATACACAGATCAATGATACACTAAAACTAAAGATCCATAAGATTGCCTGCATTCGTACTTGATTACAGAATTGTGATTCGGCTCAGCCCCTGTTGCAGGTCAATTCTAAATTTGCTTTCAGCTTTATTTTGTCAAAGATGTAGGGTTAGATCTGGGTCCTATTTCACAAAACTTGTCATCAGTGACAAATGACAGTTTTTGTTATAAGCTACTGAAATCCTTGCTTCTGATTGGTTATCAGCAGATTTGTCACTGATATTTGTCATTTGTCACTGAAAAAAGGCTTTGTGAAACGGGACCCTGGGGTTGTGACTTCATATAAGCTTAGGTTTAGGGCTAGCCAAAGATGTAGTTCTTACCATCTTCTCTCGAAGCTTCAGCAGAAGATCGACGACCTCCACCTCTTGCTTGTCTTTGGCCCACTCCGCGATGTTGGCCTCACACAGAGCCTCTAGGTGAAGAGCTGATAGCTTACAGTTCACCTCCTCCTGACGCTGCTGAAACCAACCCTCAAAGTTCTTTGATCTGAAGAATTTCCTGTCAAATAGATCATTGCAAGATAACATGTTGAAAAACGGACCAGGATTATAGAATTTTGAATTCAACAAAATGGAAATATAACAGGGATGCCAGTTTTGAGGCCCTGATACCTCCCCATTCAAGCTAATTCAGCCTTCATAAGGACTTAAACACATTGGACCTCTTTTCAGGCTCTTCAGAAAAAGAAAAAAAAATGTATTCCTGATATAAAAGACAGAAATAGAATAACTTTTAAAATAATCCGCATCAATTAATTTCTTCAATTGGACAATTCATGATTTTGTTTTCTAAATGACTACTCCATCAACACAAACCTAGGCAACATAACACATATCTTTAAAGACAGCTGTTGACAATGTAGCTCTTATTCCAGACAGACCAATATTTAAAATAAAATCATACTAGGCTTGATGAATTTATCATGAACATAAACAAAGAGCAAGAACATTTTACCAGGCAAAATTTTGATTCACCTGGGTGAAAAGGAAAAAGTGTAGAGTGACAATAAAATGACGTCTCTGTGAGAATAAGTCAAAGACTGGGATGTACTCACTTGTAGAGTCCTACCCAGTCTCCCTTGAGTCCTGAGGTGAGTTGGGGTCCAGAGTGCTCCAATGTCTTAATGAATTCATCAGCATCAAATGGCTTCAACCTTGGGGGATGCTGAAGAGTACAAAAAATACACTCAATATTTGGGGCTTAAAGGTACTATGTCCCATTTGCAGGCCAAAAGAATGAAAAGGTTAAATTCCCACGGCATTTGAAAGACAATACTAATTTAGAACTTCCCTAAAAAATAAGGGGCTTGAAAATGTCTTTATGTGGGAAAATAACGACTATTAGTTGTCGAATATACTTAGGAGCTATAGAGCCAGTATTAAGTAATAGTCTGATTTTTCAGACCATTGTACCGAATGGTCGTTCGTTTTATGCTGAGCAAAGATTCAATCAGTTTAATTTTGGCCATTACAAGAAGTGGATTATTGATGTAGACAAATGATCATGTACCCTTTACAGCTCATTTTATGTATGTTATTACCACAGTGTCTGACAGTGAAGTCTAGCAAGTAAACAGGTTTCCTTGCATAATTTGAATATTAGGACACTGATAACAATTAAATTTCACAGATAGGACATACATGACATATTCATAATTCCTGCAAAGTTCTACAGAATTTGATGTTGGCTGCAAAAGGGACATCGTATCTTTAAGCGTATAACATGAACAAAGTGTGATTGGCATGGTTGTTTACAGGCAACAGGTCACAGGGGATCCTCATGTTTGTCATGATTTCTTTTCAAGTCGATATAGTAATGCAAATGATCTGAACAAAATTATAGAACTTTAGTAATGAGCTCCTATGATAACTGTAGACCTGGAGATCTTTTGGGGTAGAAGAAAACTGGCCACCATCAACCAATATCAGGTATTATTATCTATATAATGCTTTCAAGTGGTACAATGAATCGGTGTATTTAATATCTTTAGCGCAGAACCCGGATGACTGATATTGTTTTCATATTGCTCAGTTATCCAGGAACTTCAACTATGGATATCGATATCGTATCACACAAAAACAAAGCCATATTACCGCAGTACGTCAAATTTTGATATTTCGCTAGTCAGCCTGATATGGATTATAATAATGATATTATATGGCTTTCTTTTTGTGTGATACAAGAATATATTGCTCTTGATATGACAATATTGGACTCGTCTCCGATTGTTCAATATTGTCAAGGCTCAAGCGATTCATTCTTGTATCACACTCAAAGCTATCCAATATTAAATAAGGATTTTGAGTTCATGTTTACGACTGATGGGTCTTTCATCATGCACATAAAACCATAGAACAACCCAAAAACCACCCAAATAGAAGAAAATAAATATATATATAAACAGCATATGTGAGATGTGTGCATGCAGGAAGGTTGTAATTTGAGAGGATTGTAATACAATGCCTACAGGAAATTCCATCAAAATTCTAGAAAACATGCCCAGCGACAATTGCCCCACGGTCAATTTCCACACTAATCCACTTTTAACTTCAACACAGGACCAAACACTATACTTATGCCTAATCCTAACCTCAGAATTGGCCCAATGTCTAACCCCAAGCTTAACCTAAAACCAATTCCAACCCTAATCCTAAGATTTTGATGAAGTATGAAAAGCCTAGAGCCCATGTCGCGGGAGCAAAGGTCAAGTCACCTTCATACTACCCTATATTAAACAAATAATGCACTGTTGCGAGTGTGTTAGCGCAAGGCCAGTGCACGGAGTTTAGTCAGTGCACATAGGTGATAATGCACAAGCCCGCAGGGCAAGTGCAATATCGCACTGACTAAACCGAGTGCACTGGAACTGTGATAAAACAAGAGCGAAACGGTGCATTATTTGTTTTATAAGACGGGTCGGCAATACTTTCTTACAATATAGTCTAGATCCAGAGTAAAGATAGATATTAGATTTAGATCTACGGTAAGTTAGATCTAACTAGATCTAGGCCTAGAATATTCTAGATCTAGATCTAGATATTGAAAATTATGCACAAATTAAATTTGGCTGAATTACGCAAAAGCGATATCCGCAGGTATCGAGCGTGTGTTATCAATTTTTGATGGGAGTTTTTTGGCACGATTTGAAGAACTAATACACGCCCACGTGATGTCAATTGATTCTAGAACCCGTCTTATAATAAACTAGATGGAATTTTGACTGCGCGCAGTCGAAAATGATGCCTCCGCCATAGAGCAATTTAAACAAGTTTGGAGTTTAAATCTCCAGTGGTTCTTGAGATATCATGATAACAATCTCAATGTATGGAATTTCATAAGTTGACCTCTGTGACCCTTGACCTTTGACCTACGTGCTCCAAAATCTAATCAGATTGTCTTCCTATGGTGATACACACTATCATTAAGTTTGAAGTTTAAATCTCCAGTGGTTCTTGAGATATTATGATAACAATCTCAATGTATGGAATTTTATAAGTTGACCTCTGTGACCCTTGACCTTTGACATACGTGCTCCAAAATCTAATCAGATCGTCTTCCTATGGTGATACATACTATCCTTAAGTTTGAAGTTTTTACATCTCCAGTGGTTCTTGAGACATCATGATAACAATCTCAATGTATGGAATTTCATAAGTTGACCTCTATGACCCTTGACCTTTGATCTACGTGCTCCAAAATCTAATCAGATTGTTTTCCTATAGTGATACACACTATCACTAAGTTTGAAGTTTAAATCTCCAGTGGTTCTTGAGATATCATGATAACAATCTCAATGTATGGAATTTCATAAGTTGACCTCTGTGACCCTTGACCTTTGACATACGTGCTCCAAAATCTAATCAGATCGTCTTCCTATGGTGATACATACTATCCTTAAGTTTGAAGTTTAAATCTCAAATGGTTCTTGAGATATCGCGCTAACAAACTCAATACAAGGAATTTCATAAGTTGACCTCTGTGACCTGTGACCTTTGACCTACGTACTCCAAAATCTAATCAGATCGTCTTCCTATGGTGATAAATACTATTCCCGAGTCTTAAGTTTAAATCTTAAATGGTTCTTGAGATATTGTGATAACGGTCAAACGGGACGGACGTACGGACGGACAACCCGAAAACATGATGCCTCCGGCACCACCTTCGGTGGCGGAGGCATAATAACAACTCACCTTCCAGGGAGAGATATTCCTTTGTAGAGGCATGAGACTAGCAACGTATCTTTCCAGTGGGATCATGAAGCTCTGAGTCAGCTCCAGGAGATGCCTCCTAAGCATAGCGTCCTGGACTTCCGTAGGTCTCCTGGTCTGCATGCCCTGTCAAAATGGTCACAAGAAGGTTTCATTTCATTCAGTTCATAAAAGCAAAAATGCAGTTCGGTTCCAATTTAAAAAAAACAACTAAATTCTTGTTTAGCCTCGTTCAGGTATGATGCAGCAACACCATGGGGATTTCATATTATGACATGAGGTGGAATACGCTTAACAATTCTGTATCTTATAACACAGAGTCCAGTGAACACACGCACAACTTTTGTTTTACCACGTCATAATACAAAGGATCCTACTCTATCTCTGGATAGAATGAGAGTTGAAATTGAGGGGGTCATTCTAGATCGGGGGTTATCAGAGGACCTCAGAGACTCATAAGTGTGGGTCATAGTACCACTGCAATTTATCTTGTATCAAAATAAAGTTCTTGATTGACTCACCTTTGATAACCTCTTGATAATGTTCTTGTCTTTGTTCAGGAATGGTTTGTACTGTGTGTAGACACCTATAAGATACAACACAAAATAAACTTCTTATGTTACACAACACACAGCCATTGAGATTAAACTGAATAATAAGGAGCAGAAAATACATGCAACATACAAAAAAAAAAGCAGGATGGGAATTATATGGTCTGTTCGGAGCCAGAAGGGCATTAATTATGTATTTAAATATATGAATCAATGACCTTTTGGCTTTTGGTTAAACTCATGTCATCAATGAGCTAAAAACAAGTCTTGTCATGCAAACCCCAAGTGTTATTCAGTGTAATATTGATAAGCCCCCCCCCCCCCCAAAAAAAAAAAAAAAATAATAATAATGATAACAATGACTTCAATGCATTAATCATGCCTAAAGTTCTGAACACTTGCGGGAATGGCTAAAACCATGACTGCAATTTCGACCAATCAGATGGCTGGATTTCTTAAGTGAGGTATATAATTCAGTTTATCAGCAAGTAAATCAAGTTTGTTTTCTTTTATCTTTATAACACCTATCAAAATATTCACCCAGTGGATTTCAAGACATAATAAGTCTTCTAATACTTGCCTGGTTTGGACTCTAGTGTTTTGATACTCCCTGGCTTCTTTGGTTTCAGAGCTTTGGAATTCTTGTCTCCTGTAAAACAAAACAAACAAATTAAACAAATTTAGATTCATGTAATATCAGACCCATAGAATTATTCAGAAGAATATTACTATTTCACATTAGATTTGACATAACTATAAATAAGCCATTCACTTTGCATGACTCAATAAACGTCATGTATTCTACAGTCATTATACAAAAAGCATACATTATCCAATCTTTGTCCTGAAGACATGATTTGTAACAAAGAAATGCAAAGACAGCATAAATGATTTCATGTTACCAGCATTTTGCACATCTCATAAAACTCAAATTACAATCATAAATTCCTTTCAAGTGTTTTTACTTGTTTCTGTGACTGCTGACAGTGGATTCCAGCTGAACATCAATTTAATGTAATTGTCCTTTGATAAGACAAACTATATCATGTTTCGTTTAACCCAATGACTCAAGGAAGCATGTTGACCATATGATAAAAATAATAATAATAATAATAATAATAATAATAACAATAATAATAATAATAGGCATTTCTATAGCGCCGTCTATCTAGATAATTCTATTCCGAAGCACATTTATTATTACCCCGGCTTTAGCCTAGCTGCCGTTATACAGCGCTCCAGCATTTCAAGAATTAATTCCTGCCAGGTACCCATTTGCATCACCTGGGTTGAGTGTGGTAAATGTAGATCAATGTCTCGCCAAAGGACATTAGTGCGGCAGGGGGACTCGAACCGCAGACCTTGTGATCGACAGTCCGGCAACGTATCCACTTGACCACGACACCTCTACATATCTTACCCTTCTCTCCATTACAGCGCATAGGGATATATTTGTGATATGCGCTATAAAAGTATGGTGTACTACTATTATCATTATTATTTCCCTACTCAATGTACTATCATATCCTCATCTGCATATATGCAAAAAGATGTACACCTGTAAAACTTACCATACGAGGGTTCTCCTATCCGTACTATATGGGGCCAATGCTGTAACGTCTTGGCAAAGAATGGGTTTGTCACTCCAAGAATCACTGAAGGCCTTTGAGACAGAAGATCAAATTAAATAGCACTTACATTTTCAAGAATGATCTCATTCTCCATAGTATACAACATACAATGCAGCCATTTCTTTAAATTCTCACTGGCCTCTACTAATCAAAGATATTTTCAACAGGCTACACATAAAAATGGGTATTATATTGGGGTTTTTATAAACTAAGGTTGTTTTGTATCTCATGTTTATTCTATGTATATTCATTTATGTATAGGGTGCCCCATTAATCAAGCCTTGGCTTTTAGGGGCACCCTGACCATTTACACTGTATCAATAATTTTCATACAAGCATGCTTTGTATACTGATTTTGATTTTAAATGGTTTAGAAAAACGAATTGCATTGAAATGAATTTGTTTGTATAATGCATACAAATGTCTTTTCCTTTTACAATCATACACACATTCTTTGTCTCTTAGTCACTGATCTTGCATACTGATTTTCCCAGTCAGGAAAACCATCACATAAAAATGTATACCATGGGAGACAATTAGCGACTCTGTGATGTGAGTACACCTTATAGGCTACAACTGGTTTCCTATAAGAAAAAGGGCATTTTGCTCCATAACTGTGAAACAGAATGGATATTTCAGATCAGTTCATGTAAAAAATAAACATCTTTAGGCGAGAGCGTATTAACATCCTAATCACATGACTAAGTTACCAAGTGATGTTCTACAGACTTTAACATTTTGAACAACAATGAATGTTCTCATAAGTTGGCCTGTTTTAACTTTCCACATCTTTTATTAGTTCAGTGTTTTCCCAAATTTCTGCACTCCATTGAAATCAAATGCAATGTGTGAGTGTGTGTGTATTGGGTTTTTACAGACGTGTATCAATCAGATATGACTATTTACGTCTGGGGACGGACCTTTAAACGTCACCATCCGAAAGACGTGACTCAGTTTCGAACCTGCGTCCTCATATGGCTGAATCCTATTAGATGTTTCTTTTACATGCCCTCTTGGCTGTACTTACGGTGCTTGGGTTCTTGTGGTATACTCCTTGAACTCGCTGTCATGGATGGTGAAGTAGGGTCTGAAGTCGGACATGAACCTTAGAGGTGAGATCATACTGACCAGAGCATGGACAGTATCAGCACACATACCAGGCCCTGGTGCCATCACAACTAATGTCTGGACAAGAAAAAGAAAAAAGTAATGTATGATATTCAATTTTACCCAGTTCAAGTTTATTCCACTCATTAAATCAGGGGTGATACTAGTGAGCACTAAAAAAAAAAAAAAGAAAAGAAATTTCCCCTCAACCACGCCCCCCCCCCCCCTTGAGTAAAACAAAAAAGAAGAGGAGTCGGGGGGGGGGGGGGGTGGGGAATGGCATCTGACAACATTCCCCTCTTTTGAGAAAGAAAGTTGGGGGGAAGAAAATAAGTGGAAAATCTGGAAAAAATGGATAAAATCAGGAAGAACAAAAATAAAATAAATCGGGTTTAAAAAAAAAAATGTTAAAATCGGGAAGAAAAAAAAATCAGGAAAAAAATTGGGAAACCGATTTAAATCTAGTAATTATCAGGCCTGTTAAATAAAAGAAATCAACAACAACTTGCAAATACAAGTAACACACATGCACACACACTCCTACATGTACATGTCTACTGTTATAGAATTGAGTTAAAAAGAAGCAGGTTTGACTATATATTTCAAAATAAAACTTCCAAACATAGATTCTCCTTCATGTATCTGATTCCACTATATGCATGTCAAGTCTATGTCTGCAATTGCTCGCATTTCTCGCACATCATCGATTAGTGAAGGATATGCAAGTAGGGATGGGGGTGGGGGTGGGGGCAGGCAAGGGGTGGAGAGCAGGAAAGGGTTAGGAGGGGCGTGGTGTTTGTGTTGGGGTGTTGTTTTGGGGGTGTTTTTATTTGTCTTTTGGAGAAAAATGACTTTAAACCATTTTTCACAGGAGATTAAAATCTTATGGTCTGGAAATTAATGGAAAGTTTGGGGGCTAAAATGCACCGGATCCCTCCAAGTCTGGTTTATGAAAAGACCCATGACCATTGACCCACCTCTCCAGTAAGGACAAGCTCCCATAGGAGCTGCATGTGAGGTATAACTGGATGAAGGCATCTAAACATCTCAGGCTCACTGATGGAAGGCACGACAGTAAGAGGCGATCCCATCAGCTGTAATCAATATAAAAATGGAACGAGATGCAACAATATAATTTGAATCTATGTTTATCAAAAAGTACATCGTATAGCTCAAGACAGAATACTCCAGAGAATCATCGTTCACAGGGTCAAAAAGGGTCAGTCATGACTGAGACTCATAGAACTACCACAACGACATCAAATAGTAGCGAATACAAACGTAACTTTGTGCCCACATGGTAAACCGCCTAACAAGACAGGCACAATACAATGACATATAAGTGCACTGGACATTTCTGTATCTTGCAACTACTGATAAATTAGTACGCTTTGGCCTTTCTTGCATGCACCTACATTTTTTCCACTAGCCCTGCCTGTAATTAACTTACAATATAGAATCGTTCAGGTTTTCCAGTTAATTTAAGCCCTGTTCCACTGCACTTTTTCTTTGAAGGCAGGTTACTGTTACTGTGTGACCAAGGGTTTCTAGAACCACACAGATTTGCCAGAGAAGTTCTCAATTGCAGTACCTTTTGTCTGTTTAATTTTCATACAAAACATGTGTTTCATATTTCAAGAAAGAAGACCATATTTTCTTTGTTGAAACACTGTCAACATGTTGGCAGTATAAAAGACTACATCAATGAAAGGGTTTAAAGTAGCAGGTGTCATATTGCAAATTGTTTGTAACTGTTACATGCTATTTAAAGATAAAGGCCAGTTCTGGTCATGCGATTGTATTGTGAAAGAAACGTTTAATACACTAAAATGGAAGACGAATACCGTCAATATTAGTATCTATACAGTTAACAAACAATGATTCCTTTAATTTTTTGTGGACAGAATTTTTCAAGTCTTTTCTAGAAACTTTAAAGATAAAGACCAGTTATGGTCATGCGATTGCATTGTGAAAGAAACGTTGTGGAATCGATCAGAAAAGGTTGATCATCTAGCATATAAGTATTGTGTGTACTGCAAGGTTCTGGAATCATCAAAATAATAAGAAACTTGGCCCAATCTTGGTAAAGTTACAAGCACTGTACACAGAAAGATTTATATGGGACTACGCGACACGTGCGCGATATCTATCAGGTCCAAATAGATATAATAATTTACCAAATATATTAATTAGTAGGCAGTTTCTCAGCAAAATTTGTATCATCACGTATTAGTCAAAACATATTCTTTCACATGATTGGTAATTTGCGCTTCTATTCCATTTTTTGAGAGGGGGGCGTTTCCAAAACTGGTCTTTACCTTTAACAGGGTGGCAAGAATAAGATCCTTACTAATACAACCACATCTCAAAAAGATCTCAAATGCTTCATAATAATCCTCAATCTCCCATACCATGACCTGTCCCTTGTCACTGGCTGCAGCACTGGCTTTGTCTTTTCTCAAATGCCAATAGATGCAATCTTTTAAACCTTCTAGCACATTACCAAGAACAAGATTATGTATGTACACCCAACCTCTCATCCACAAGAGATGATGATTCACACTAATTTCTCAATCTGAATACCACGACCTGTCCTTCGGCACTAGCTGCAGCACTGGCTCTGTCTGTCCTCAGTTCTCAGTAGGAGTGTCGTGGTCGAGTGGTTTAAGGCGCTTGACTGGAGATGCGAAGGTCGAGGGTTCGAATCCCGACACGGCACTAATATCCTTTGGCAAGATATTAACCTGCACTTGCTACTCTCCACCCAGGTGTCAAATGGGTACCCGGTAGGATGCAGCCGTCATTGTTGGTCAAACAGCTTGTGAGCGTCAATTAACGCCCGGCTGGAATGCTCTCCAGGGAGTGGAGATTGTGCACACAGTGTGTGTGGGCAAGCACTGAATCCAATGACCGGGGTAATAGTATATTTGTAAAGCGCTTAGAGACATTTGTATTAAGCGCTATGTAAAAATTATTTATTATTATTTAGGTAAATTCCCAAGGTATACACCCTATCCTACTCTAACACACAAATGAGATCAGCAACTCTTCATTTTCCTTACCTCGACATGTCCCCTGGCACCGGCTGCAGCACTGGGCTTGTCTTGCCTTGACGGGATGCGGACCTGAAGGACACAGCCCATGATGGGTAAGTGAAGGGTCTTCCCTGGGCAAGGCGATGGCCACTGGTCTATGTCATGGCATGCTGAAAACAACAACAAACATTCAAGGTAATACAAAGTTTGGGTATGGGGTCATGAATTTGGTTCAAATGAACATATTGAAAGCCTATGCGATTTTACAATATTCAATGATCGTTGTCGCGTTTGAAATCGAGTCTAAAGTGATGAAATTGTAAATGATAAACTCTTTATGTTGTTTAGCTCCCTCTCAAGACTGATATTACTTTAGCTTTACAACAATGTTTCTTGACTACAATCGACCGATTTGCTATTCCCATTTGGAAATTATATATCATAACTGGTCGGAGCTACCAATGAATGGCCTTGGACGCTTTTTGAAATATTTGAAATTTACCAGGAGCACCAGTAAATTTTTATTACTCAATTTGCTTGAAAGCAGAAATGTTTTAGGGGTTAATTTTATTAGTGCTTATAATACATCCACAGGCGCATCCAAATATATCAAAATTTTAAAAAATTGATATCCATCCAATTTTTAAAATTTCCCAAAACTTTGCATAACCTTAGTTTAAAGATGAAGTTGAGTTCTGGTTATGCGATTCCATTGTGAAAGAAACGGTGTGGAATCGACCAGAAAAGGTTGATCATCTAGCATATAAGAATTTGTGTGTTTTGCAAGGTTCTGGAATCATCAAAATGAAAAGAAATTTGGCCAAGTCTTGGTAAAGTTACAAACACTGTACACAGAAAGATGTATATGGGACTACACAAACACGTGGCGTAAAAATTCTACCCTGGATTTTTACGATGTTACATGACACATTTAGAATATGAAGGCATTTGTAGAGCCATGATTTTCAGGGAACATGTCTTATCTGATGTTCTTCCACACTTGCATAATAAGAATGATAACGCTCACAAATTATTTTTTTAACCTCTTCTCAGAACTCAACCTTCTCTTTAAGTACAAAATAACAAAGTATATTTCAATATACTAATGAAGGGTATACCCTGGGCAAGGGGTGGTTACTGCTCTGTGCCATGGCAAGCTGAATGCTAGAACAGACATTAGATTTGTTTAAATATTTTTAAAATAAAATAATAAAACAAATTATATGTCACTATACCACTGCATTTTATAGGCAAGGGAAAGCCATTGGTCTGTAATTGTCATAAACTGGCTGAAATAAACAATCTGTAAGATCAAGGGTTTACATAATAACTTACCTGCTTCTATTGATGGTTCCCCATTGTCAAAATACTCTGGGGCTACCAGGCTAGCTAACTGGGTGAATAATGATGTGAAGGGCAACTGACTCACTAGTACTAAAGACTGCAAAGAATAAGATGAAAAAGAATTAAATCATCACTTAATATAGCACAGCTCCTACATGTACAGGTGTATATATACTCTACTTTGCTGTGATGAGAAAAAAAACTCCTAACAGTGCTCCTTTACAGACACAAAAATTAAAACTATTCAAAAGCTCCTGAAAACAAGAGCAACTTCAACAAAAGTTTGAAGACAGCAACAGCTGAGGCTTTTCTTATGTCTAGCAAGTCCCTGGTCTAGTGGTAGGTTATTCAAAAGCTTTGTAGCGGCGCAACTAAAAGTACAGATACAATGTACTATCTTCTAGAAATACTTTTGTTTTTGTGCAAGGTAGCTGTAGACGCAGCTTGTTCTGTGTACTTCGTAAGTTATGTACATATACATGTATGGATGTGATTCAACAGATAATAATTCAGAAAAATAAATTGGGGTTTAAACATTCAATGCTTTACATAATTATCTGCCTTATTGGCAACCAATGTGACTCAATCAAAAGAGGTGTAATATGGGAAATAGATGCATGGACAAAGATTTCTCTGCTTTTCCTGTTTTAGTATAATTATGGTATCTACGGAGATTGTACGAGGTATAAAAGGCAGATTTACATGTGTTACATTGTAGATACAAATGTAGGTGCTTTTATAATAATAATAATAAATTTAATTTTATATATAGCGCTAAATACAAATGTCTCTAAGCGCTTTTCCATGTATAAACAAGGATCAAACAAAAACAAAATTAATTTCAATACTGTTATCATTGTTCAATAAATACAGATACTGTTACAGTTCATTTAGCCCTAGTATTGAGGTAAAAATTCGTTGAAGGAAAAAAAATTGAAAAAAAGTATGTAATTGTACAATTGGCCTTATCATATGTAGCGTACGTAGGCCTATAGACAGTCACTTGTAAAACAGAGGTTACAAACATGCAGCTGTTACTTTTATGTATGCCCAGAGAGTTACATGTAGTAAAATTGTGCCACATCACTTATGCACCAAAGATGTTTTAGTTCTCCATTTTTTACAATGTACAGTATGTCTCAGGAGAAAGAGCATTTTAGTTTTCCTGCTCAAATACACTTTTTTATATTTTTTGTGTACCACTGTATACTTTGGATTATAAAGAATCAACATGTTTTGAGGGTGACAGAAATAACAGTACAGATATTTTTTCTATAAATCTAATCCAGGCTTTTTTGAAAAATAGTATGAGTTATTTCTTGTTTAAGCATTTAGACCACAACTAAACATTTAACGAACATTTTAACTCTTAGTATAATTTCATGTCTGTAATTTATATAAGCGGCTGGGTGGATTCCAAACAGTTTCTTGGTGACTTCTCATTATATAATACACAATGACAGGTTATTTCTCAAATAGATGATATTTTGAGTACAAAAAATATGTACAGGTATATGATATATGATGTAATTCACCTTTCAATCTTGGCCACAAAACAAATAATATAAGCAATTGTTTACACCAGTGAATAAACCACAATCATTCCATACAACTTATGAACTCTTAATGTAAACACATGACTAGAACTTTGTGCTGCTGGTTCACTGCATGGTTGCATAAGGGACTTGCTATATATATTCACACTGTTTCATGGATATTTATCCCCAAAACAGTTACAGCACTAGGCCTGTTTTCATCAGCTCGAGTTTGCCAAATAACCACTATTTTCAGACTTTGGATATTATCCCGAAGTTCAAAATTGCGTCTTCACCGGACCGATGCGTCCTCACCGGACCGATACGCTCGACACACAAACTAGCTCTGCCGGGCGCAAATTAGCCCGCTATTTCCTAAATAGCGGGATATTTTGGAAACAAGACCAACATTTCTCGGGATATTTTCTTGACCAAATATCCCGCTAATTGCAATTGTGGGCTGATGAGGACGCATTAACTGGTTAATTTGCGATTGGGAAAGTTAAAATAGCAGGTTATTTGGCAAACTCGAGCTGATGAGGATAGGCCTCATGTATTTGGACAACAATAACATGATATGAACCTCAGAACAAACAAGCGATTTTCCCTTCCACTGAGTAAACCACAAGCAAACGTTTCATAAACCTGACATGAACTCTGAGTGTAAACACAGTCTGTCATTTTGTGCTGGTGGTGGCATGGATCCTCCTGTGTCATCGATGACCTTCCATCCACTGAGTAAACCACAAGCAAACGTTTCATAAACCTCACATGAACTCTGGGTGTAAACACAGTCTGTCATTTTGTGCTGGTGGTTGCATGGATTCTCCTGTGTCATTGATGACCTTTTCTTGGGATTTGTTTTGAAATGATTGCATGCAGCAGCCTACATGTACATGTACACTGTATATACTACAGATACAAGTAGAAGCTCTGATCGTACAGTTAAAGGGATAGTTGAGTTCTGTTTTCAGACCGCAAATGCCTTCAAAGTGCATGGTTATTGCTCTTATTCTTATTCTAATCTATGGCATTTCTAGTGCCCTTTTAGGACCTAAAATTTCTATGAAGGTAATTTTAAACCCCAAAATGTGTGAAACTTCGCCAATACGATCATACCAATTCAGCTCTACTTTCAAAAGAAAACGGTGACCGTTAATTAAGTAACTAATTAAAAATAACAATACATGGGCCGGCTGGTTGTGCGTAATATAACCCACATGAAAAAGCCAACATCGACATTGGCTAAAATACAACGTAAAAGGCGCTGTTTTGTTTTTTCAACGGCTTTTACAAAATAATCGAATATTTGTGGTTGTACACAAATGTTAGGAATCGTTATCTTTATGGATATTTCAGCCTTCTCTGAACCGATTTTGATCAAACGAAGATGATTTTGTCATTTAAATTGTATGTTCTTTCAAATTTGACACTCAGTTTATCATTATCTCACAACAAAATTATTTTGTGTTGTGCCCTCTGCAACAGAACTCAACTATCCTTTATCAACTAAATTATTCACACCCCTTGTAAATTTGATGTTTTGTGTGTTTTTGTCAACTCAAGAATCAAAAGTGGACTGGTGGAATTAGGGCCTTTGTTAAATATTTTAGATGTACATATTAGCTTTAATATGTCACATTCTTAGGAAACATAAATCGAGACAAATCAAATTTTTCACATGACAACATTACAAAACTTGGTAAGGGTATGAATAATCTACCGGTAGTTTTTAACTGCATGTACAAATGTAGGCTAGAGGATAGAATGTGTCATATAAAATAGTTATTCTACAAGATACAAATGAACTACAACAATATACATACCGGTACACAAGTATCATCAATATCAATTAGTAAAATTCCATAAATTTCAAAAGCAAAGCATATTCCTGCAAACCCAATAAAGTCAAAGGGCATCAATCAAATCTATCAGCATGTGCATGCAATGACACTATAAAAGAAAAAATTTCTTTCTGAAATAATACTGTCTTTGCTACAACACTGTAGGCCACAAAAAGAATCATAATTTAAAGCTTGTAACTTTGTACGGGTATATTTCTGGTAAATCATGTTTGCCCCTCATATGTTATTTACAAAATTTGATCACTAGTTTCACCTTGAGTACAAATGTGTGTGTATTGCTGATTCTAAGTACCTAATTATGATGTGAAAGGTATTACTTCCCTTCCTACATAAACATGTTGCAGCTTGTAGTTTGTTATCGTCTTCTTTCCTTGATAAAAAAAAAATCCTATATTTTGACACATCTGTATCCTCATAAATGAGTCATAATGATATGCAAACTGCATCACTATAATGTCCACGTTCTCGATGGACTTTAGAATTGCAATAACATTCTGAATAACAAATAAGTGGGCTTTAATTATGGTGGGATATATCGTTCAGTCACTTCAGTGTATTATAATGCTACAATATCCTACATGTAAATGTGACACTCTTGAGTGGAATTCAATTTTGGACGCAAACCCTCAAAGTGGATTCTAATATTTTGCTGTCAGAATATATACATCTATCACATTACCGGTATACATGTACATGTACTTTCCAAGTGGACTTCAAGTTTCAATATCTTATTCTAAGAGTGGCTTTAAAGTAACCACACAAAGAATCAAAAGTGTTTTGAATTGATGCAAAACTCATATCATTGCGAAGGGGAAGCCTTGCCGATCAAATACAACAACTCTTCTCTTCAAAATATGTTTGGGGCCTGCAGTAATCAACTCTCAAAAATGTTAGTTTTGAGATCCAGATTTTCTGCCTTCAGTGGTCCTTTGTAGAGTGTCAATATTTGTGACGTCACATACGGGACACGGCTGTCTAGTTGCATACTGCTACACAGCACTGAGCTGTTCGTCCAGTGTGTGACGTCACTATTTAGAGCTCGCTGGGCTTGTGTGTTTGACTTACGTTCAGGGGCGTTCGAGGGTCTTGAAAAATTGCATTTTACGCCTTTCCATGATATCTATATGATTTCTCAGCAAATTGTTCATGTTTTTCAAGAGAAAATCTTTCCATCCATATGTAATTTGTTCTAATTATGAGTTGTTAGTGAATTTTCTTTGTGTAGCTCCTTTAAAGGGATTGTTTAACAATGTTAAATCTGAGATACACGGTCCTATGTGTTATCAGTGTCTATGATATGGTGTAAAATTGAAGCCCTAAAAAAATTGTGCTTCAAAATGATCACGAAGTGCCTCAAAAAAGTAAAAATCTTTGAGTGACCGGTTTTACCATACTCGTTTTCCCCAAAACCGTTGGCAAACTCAAAATTTAATTTCGATTTTCAATCATAAATATCTTGATAATCAGACAGGCGATCAGCTTGTAAAAGTCATGGGGGTTCCTGACTGACCTAAAGGTTTATAATTATCATTGCAGCATGAGCTAAATCCAGGATTTTTTTAAAGGATCTAAGACAAAGTTACCGGATCCCTTTAAGGAGGCAGTGTTGCATAAATGCATCGGTGATGAGAAGCGAGATGAGGGTAAAATAAGATTATCTTTGTCACCTGCTATTGCCTTTTACATATGTGCAATACCCCTCAGGCAAGATGCAATTACTCTCGATATCGACTTTGTACGCAGACCTGTGCAGTCAGTATGGCATGTATTTGAACGTAATACAGCTAACCTTTCAAATGATGAAAGCACAATCCATCACGTGTTGAGAATGAGAAGGACGTAACACTCTCTTTAAGGGTATAGAGAAATTGACACCATCTTGATCTATTCATTGTATCAACATGTAGCAGTAGTGTCCCAAATCTTATTCCTCTTCCTTTTTTCAAACATCAATATCATAAAATTACGTGATAATAAGTTGTCCCATTTTGTTTTTAACCAAAACGGAAATATTTAAAGAACAAGAGGAATTCCAATGCCTGCATGCTCAGCTCTTTAAGGAGGAGGCCCTTTTATTTCCCTTTTTTTTCTTTCAAAATGGCTGCTCAAAATGGCCGCTGGGTACATTTTCCCTGACAGTCGGGCTATTTTTCAAGATGGCTACCGACATTTCAACAAAAAAAATTAATCAGAAATAGATCCAATTTAGCAGTGTTTTTCACATTTTTTTTCTTTAAAAAAAAAAAATTTCAAAAAAAAATAAAATAAATAGAAGGTGGCCCCCAAAAAGGAAGCGGGCGGGGATGCTAAACATGATGTATATATTTTTTATGGCCTTAATGTGGGATTTTTTTTTTCAACGAGGGGAAAATAGTACATAATGTCAAACTGGCAGTACTTGTACTCTGATAGAGCATTGGATTGCTTTATTATTCCATTACGAATCTCTAACTTGTCCCTAGTTCAGACTACCAAGATCCATAGTATTGCTATACGGTACTATAATCATATACATTGTAGCAATACAATAAGTTATCGCCTTTTCCATAGTCGGAACAATCTTTAAAGGCTAAGTCCACTCAAAAAAAAATAATTTGCTTTTAATAGATGCAGAAAAACAAGAGAAACAGAGCAAAACAAATTTAAAAAGGAAGTTAAGAAACAATGGAAATCGCAAATTGCCAATTTGGTTATCAGTTTGTGACGTCATTGCCTCACTATTTATCAATTGCTATTTTTATCCCATTCATTTCCCTTTCAATCCCCAAAAGCCTGATTTGCCCATGCCTTTGCCCAGGTTATATGACTTGTATCATATTGCGTGCATGACATTTCACAATATTCTTTATAAATTTTTTATATAACATTTTACATGCTTTAACTGAAAGAAATTACTCTATATTAGTGCATCCACACAAAAATATATTACTATCAATATAACTTGGATGCTGATGCGAGGAAATAAGATTCTTAGGGGGAAAATGGGAAATTTATATTATCAATATAAAGAAAACAATTAGTGGATAGTGAGGCAATGACGTCACAGACTCATGAGTGAGTTGTCAATTTTTTTTTTGATTTTCAAACTTTTTTTTTCTTTATCCGATTTTGCTCAAACCTTTTTTGATTGGTTTGTCTGATTTTTCTGCTTCTATTTAAAGTAAATAATAATTGGAGTGGACTTGCCTTTTAAGAGAAATATTGTAAAGAGAAACGAATGGTTAAGCATCGTTTCAACTTTCAAATGAAAAACTAACAAGAGAATCAGGGTTTCTCTCTTCTGACCATCGTACAAAACCATATAAAATGACAGGGCGTATAGTGAGCGTGCACTGATGATTGGCTAGCTGTTACATCAACAGACCTCTTCAAAATAAGTTTGTTCAGACATTTCTTAAAGGTAATACAAAGTTTTGGGAAATTTTGAAAATTGGGTGGATAGTGATTCTTTACAATTTTGATATATTTGGATGCCCCTGTGGATGAATTATAAGCACAAGAAAAATTAACCCCTAAAACACTTCTGCTTTTAAGAAAAATTGATTATAAAAATTTACCGGCGCTCCCGTTAAATTTTGATGAATTTCAAATAGCGACTACGGCCATACATTTTTAGCTGCGACCATGAAAATCTCAGAATATGTAGTTGTGATATATAATTTTCAAACGATAGTAGCTAATTGGTCGATTTTAGTCAAGAAACATTGTTTTATAGCTTAATTAATATCTTGACCTTGAGAGAGAGAGCTATACAACATAAAGAGTTTATTATTTACAATTTCATATTTTTAGACTCGATTTCAACCGCGACAACAATCACTGAATATTGTAGGATCGCATATGCTTCCAATATGTTCATTTGAACCAAATTCATTACCCCATACCAAAACTTTGTATTACCTTTAAGGTGATGTTGTTATTTGGTGTGTACGCCCCTTTCGCTTCACATTCACAACGATTCTTTAAACAAACGGCCTTCTCCATACCAGTTTCATATAAATATCCCCTTGTCTAAACAGGCTGTCAGACTGTGTTCACTGACGGAACATGATTGGAATGGAAGCTGACAAGAGCACCCTATGGTTCTAAACCATTCTCTACATGCTTCCATCCGACTACCATATTGAGAGCATACCAGTGCTAATAAGTACCATTGATGTGACATTCACAATGGAGTAGGAGGCATGTGTATTATAGACAGTGTATGTTCATTCTGTTTTTGTGTACAATAACTGCAATTACTGTTCCTTCTCGCTTCTATGACTAATGCTTGTTCTATTCTGATAAACAGTAATTAATAGGGCATGTGTAAATAAATATCAAGAAGATTGCCTTTTCCATACAAGTACCGAGACCAACCATCATTGCATCAGATTAAAAACATTTCCAAAATTAGTAAGTCGTTATCACTTATCAGTTACAAGTTCAAACAACTGCATGCTACACAGCACTAACCTCATAGTGTATAGATAAATACGGTAAAGAGGAAATATATCATGTAAAAGATCATTTTAAGTTGGTAGCTAACTGAAGAAATAGTAATCATAGAGTAATATGATAAATCACACAAATATTTGCACAGAGTACAGTACATAGGTCATGGCAACATTTTGTAATGGTAAAAATGGCTGATTTCTTTCCTTTACAATACAGTTTTTGAAAATACATGTAGAAATTAAATACCACTAAGGAAGATTATCTTAAAAGACTTGAACATTTAGAAAATAGCAATAACATATTTTCTCACTAAAATGGTTACTACACCCTGTATGTACGTTACACGTATACACAGTACACTGCGAAATTGTAGTTTTAACCAAAACATTTCCCGTTCTTGACAATTAATGTGCAAAACATTACCTTTAAAAAAAAAAGATTTACAAGAAGATCCTTTACGAAGCTTCTGTATTTTCATTTTTAAAATATGAAATTACCTTTTGAAAGTAGCCTCTTCTTGAAGTTTTGTCCTTCACCTGTCGAAAGTAGACAAACCCGTATAAATGAGCAGCATCAATCTAAGGGTTGAGCAAAACAAAACAAAACAAAGAAGATATTATGATGAAAGTGTACCAATCACCTGAAAAAAATAATTTGTGTATAGTTAGAATGTATGAAATCAACTGAGGCTCTTTACGACGAGAAAGCTAACTATGTCGGTATGATACAATGTAAATGAAAGTAGAACTCTATCTATAGTCAATGGTATTTGGGACATATTGGTTAACCCCCTGTGATTCTCTACAAAGTACATGTACATGTAAGTAGCACTGCCAGTGACTATAAAGGTTAATTCAGAGCTTGGGGGTAGCAAAGGGGTTAATCTTTTAGTAGCTCTGAAGTCTGATGAACCACAAGAAAGATTCCAGTAGGCGCGTCTTCATCATCTCGAGATTGCCAAATAGCCCGCTATTTCTGATTTGGGAAATAATCCCGAAGTTACAAATTGCGTCTTCATCAGCTCGAGATTTGACCTCGAAACTTGCACTCGACCTTGAGAAATTAGCTCGAGATATTTTGCTCATCATTAGCGCATAGTGTGAGTCTTCGGTCTGGTGAAGACGCACAGGACAAATAGCTGGATATTTTGGCAAATAGTGGGATATTTTGCAAACTATCCCAAGATATCTTGGGATGACAATCCCGACCAAGTATCCCGCTAATTGCTACTTCGGTCTGATGAAGATAGGCAAAGTAGCTGGATAGTTTGCGATCGGGATAGTTCAAATAGCTGGATATTTGGCAATCTCGAGATAGTGAAGCCAGGCCTAGTGAGATCTTGACCTTCTCTTTGAGGTGGAGAAGGACATAAATAATGCAGCAGCCATAATTCACAGGCACACTCTCGCCCTAAGGGGATTCCACATCTCCAATGGGATATAAAGTCACAAAAGTTCAAGCGAAAACTGATCATTTATAGCTAGCAGATATGATTTAATTCTTCACTTTTTTTCTTCCAGGGATTTTGTTTACGTTATCATAAAAATATATCAAAGAAATTTCAGACAACCAAGAAAGAAAATATCACAATTTCAGTGCTTACTTACTAAAGTCTCTGGTGGTCATTGGCTTTTGCAGGTAATGTTTAAGTCCACATTTTGAAGGGGCACACAAGGACACATTCTGTCATTTCAATTTCTTTTTTTCTTTCTCACTTCATACATGTATATAGTGCAATTACTTTTAAAAAGGGTTGTGTGCCAGTTGTAATGATGACCCCTCAAAAGGCCTCAATCCACCACTAGTTATATTAAGAATATTCTTCAATCTGCAGGGAACCACTGACTGTATTTTCCCCCACACACATAACCCCATTTACTTTCTAAAAATTGTTTATATATTTGAAAAGAATAGCCTCCTCCTCTATCGTGGTACATTTATCCAGATTTTCTTTCGCAGAAGAACTGATTGGAAAATTTGATGTGCACAGCCCAAATCTTGGAAGTCATCCCACAGCAAATTGGGGATTGATTGCATTTTATAATAACAGGATCCTTCCCTAATTAATTGAGTTGGACGCTGTGGCTGCTGGAGTAAAAAGGGGTTGTGCTATATGAGAAATGTCACTTCGATTCGCCTGGAAATACAATCCCCATTTGATATTGATTGCCTGTCTAAGAAACCAGGATGTACATGTACATGTATGTTAATTGGCATTGCACAGATTTTGAAACGGCTGCTCATCCAATCTTCCCAACCCACTTATGTTTGCTGATTTGCTGGTGTTATTGTTAAGAATCTCAGGTACCTGATGTATGTATCATTATGTACAACTATGTTTACAGTACCCTCATGAACTAACATACTTTGGCTGAAAAAGAGGATTCATTGATTAATAATTTACTTTCAGAAATGGAGTTAGATGTTGTGGCTGCATCAAAAAACAAAATGCAATATTGCCATTTTAGGAGAAAAATTAGCTGGAAATCATGGGAACTCCTATTGAAAAATACTACACAGGTACATGGTGCATGTCCAGATGAGGTCTAAACAAATATTGAGAATTCATAGTTTCATACATGTACATGTATGCATTTTGTTACTTTATCATCCTATTGCTTCCATGCACTTTTGAAATTGTCATCAATCATCCATTGCCAGAGGTGATAATGAGCAATTAAACAAAAGGGGGGGGGGGTTCCCCCTCAACCATGCCCCCCTCGAGTTAAAAAGAAAGAAGAGGATTTGGGGGGGGGGTGGCATCTAACAACATTCTCCCCTTTTAAGTAAGAAAATTGGGGGAAATTGGGGGAAAATAGGGGGAAATTGGGGGAAATTGGGAAACAAAAGGGAAAAATAGGGAAGAATAGAGAAAATAAGGGGAAAATAAGGGCAAAATCAGGGAAAATCAGGAAAAAAGGGATAAAAACCGGAAGAAAAAAATCGGGTAAAAAACAAAAACGATTCAAATCAGGTAATTATCAGGCCTGCATTGCCTACGTAATATATTGCTGACCATATTTCAACCCGTTAGATCGCAACTTGTGCAGGTTAGAAATGCTAGAAAGGTATTCAAAATTACCGGTAATGCACAATCAAATTCCTTCAGGATATCCATGATCTATACACGGGTTTGTCAATCTTGAAGGAAGGAATTCAAGGAAATGTGCACTGCTTTTGAGATGACTATCAGAGGCACTCTTGACTTGAGACACACTATCTAACATGCAGTACAGTGTATTTCAACAGGCAGTGTTTTCTCCCTATACATACTACTGTACATGTTCATGAACATGTACAACATGTAAGTATACTGATGGTTTTATAGACGGGATCAATCCAGCACAAATTAGCAATGCTATTATTCCCGTTCAAATTGGTCTTCATTTGTTATGCACTTAAAAGAAAAAAATACATTTCCATATTTGTCCAAAATGTAATACCTCATCATAATTCAAACCAATGCCTGCCCTTGACAACATTGGAACGTGAATTGATTTTACCTATCTCCCAGATTGACAAAGATCTATCCCTTTGCCAAAACAATATACACCTGTCTATTTGATATTCTAAGTACAAAACAAAAGGATAGCTGCTTTGTAAGAATTATTAAATTTTATCTCTGTACTGTCAGTGTGTGGGTTCTCCCTTAAGTTTTCACTGATCTGTTCCAGTCATATTTATGCTCTAACGCAAACTAAATTCAGTAAATTGATGTCAGAGTGAATTTCCCCTTAAAAACTGTCAAACACAGATGAAGAAAAGACAATTTGAATACCTCTAAAAGAGCATTGTGCATGTGTAATTAGTACACTGCAATATATTCTACTTCTCCAGTGCAAGCATTATGAATGTACAATACTGTAACTTCACCGACAATATAACAATACAATACTAACATGCACATTCACCAGATTATTCTCCATTTATAGAGCAACAACTCATATTAACTACACAACAGTTCTACACAACAGTTCTACACAACAGTTATGCCATTCCCCTAAAATAAAACATTACTTCCTAAAATATTATCACATTGGTTCTGAATTTGATTTTTTTTTTTTCCAACTCGTCTCGGATCTCACATAATTATTCATTTTTAACTGATCTCAAATGACATGTAATTATTTATTTTCAAGTCATCTTTAATAAGATACAATTATTCACTTTCAACTCATCATAAATGACATGTAATTATTTTCACATTTTATTTCTTCAACTCATGTTAGATGTCATGTAAATTTGTAATTGTTTATTTTCAACTGATCTTAAATGACACATATTTTTTATTTACATCTTGTTTCTTTCATTCTCTTGTTTACTTCTTTTCACATTTTTCTTCTTCCTTCTCTTTAATTTATAATGCTTTCCATTACCAATATTTGTTGTGGGTCTCTTTATCATTTTCATTCTTCCACAACCCTATTTATCTTGCCTTGATTATGAATTGCAGAGTATGGCACTTCGAAACAATGTACCTGAACTACAATTTTTTTTAACACTTACAAAAATTCTTCAACGTAATCTTACCTGTAATGTAGGAAGGCAATTCTTGTGGTACTCTGTACTCTCTTTACTATTTATGAGGTTTCTCTTGTCTGGGCACCGTCTTATCCTGAAGCTGAATTGAGTGTCTCCCATACACCCTGGAAAGTAACAGACCATTTGAAGTGAAAATAGTTTGCTTAATTATTTTCAATAAGGGTAAATTTTGATAATTTCAGAATGCATCTAATCATCTACCCAACCCCCTTGTGGGTTTTTAGCCAGGATTTCCATATTGAAGAGTATGGATTCCAAAAAGGGGGCTTCCATAGGTATGATGTAGATATTATTTTTAATCATTGGGAATCGGCAATAACCTCCTGGCTAAAAGGCTGCCCCTTAGCTACCCTTGATCTTAAATTAAAAGTCTGCTCTAATGTGTTAATTCAATCATAGATTCGAAAGCCCTCTGACAATGAAATAAAAAGAACTATTTAATATTGAGCATATTATATGATTAAGGAGTTGACTTGTTTATCAATCTATTTATTAATATGAAAGAACAGTACCATTTTTTAAGAAGAAGACAGATAAATGTAAGTATTACAAATAGAAGTCATCGTTGATTTTAATTAGATCGCTTTCTTTTATCCTTTTTTGAGGGGTCATATTATGAATATCTCTAAATCCTCTAAAGTAGATGTTTAATATTGAAAAATATTATTCAATTAAATTCAAATGAACATTTATTTTCTTCCAAACAATACAATTTATAAGTAGGAACATAAATATAATTAAAGAACTTGTATTACAAGGAAGAAGGCGTGAAACCTGAAAAGCTTAGCTATATAAACTTGTTTCTGGTAATCTTGAGGGTTCAAATTAAAAGTGCCTTTAATTTCTACAGAATTTGTTTTCCACAGGCTATACATTTCATATCTGCAACTACATGTAACTCTGACCTTATATTCACCTTTGCTCATATGATAAAATGTATAAATCAAATTAAATTAAGATTTATCTTACCTGAATTTGAATCTGGAAAAGACAGGTAGCATATATTCATTTTCTGTAAAGAAAAATAACATGATATAGAAATATTGGTATTTTAAAATTATGTTTGAATGTAAAAAAATACTAGATATCAAATTAACATTTTGCGATCAATTCTTCAGAATAAAAAAATCCCATTCATTAAAAAAAATATGACTTTATAACACAAATAAAGAAACAGAGCTATTCAATTACAATACACTTGAGATGATCCATACTGAAACACCTCTTTTTAATATTCCTTTTAAAGCTTATCTGCCGTAGTTTGCAGGAGGGATTAGACTGCCCTGCAAGGTCACTGGACAGGTGGTTATCTCATCAACTCAGCTCTCAGTTAACATAAGAAAAAGAGGATCATGGGGGACCAATGGTCACCGATTAGGCATTGTTTGTTATATAGAGGGCGCAATTAGCTACAAGTAGTGCAGTGGGCCTTTAAGTTGTAGATCAAAAGCTTTCTATGCATCAATATTTTTAAAAAGTCTTCCCTCCAATTCAATCTATTATGTAACCAAAGCTGGATTTCATGGAATTTTCAAAAATATTAAGATCATATAATGATTATATAACATATTTATAAGTTGATTATCATATTTTTTTTTAATAAAAAGAAAAGAAAAGTGAAAGTTCATTTGTTTTAAAATGTAAATCACTTTACTTATTCTTACCTCTTTTTCTGTAAGCTTGATGTGTGATGGGTAGATAAACTGTAATAGAAGAAAGGAGAACGTGATCATTCCAATCAGGGTAAAGGAAATTCCAGCAAGACCCTATATTCAGAGGTTTTAACAGTTCTTTCTCATAATCTAAATACTACACTTTCCCCCAAAAATGAGTAGAAAGTATGCTTTCTAAGGATTGGTGATTTTACAAATCTTTTAATTTTCAAAACATGATCTAATTAAAATTATACATCAACTCGATCACATCGAATGATTTAGAATACATTTTTTTAAATATAGTTAGTAATTTTTTCAAGTTCTTTGTATGATTATAACCTCATAGTCATACTCTTGACCCACCAATCAGCTTTAATCTGTGCTGTTAACTATTTAGGAGTCGTCAGTTGTCACTTACATGTAAGTACCGAATTTGAGTGAAATCATTTGAGTTTTGTACAGTGCTGTTTGAAATGCTGAGAATCGATAAAACAGCTTTTAATACACAGCCAGGATAGTAATGCAGCTACAGTGTGAATGACTAGAGCCCGCAGGCCATGATGGCCATCCTCCCCGAACCCACCCTGGTGTAACCAAAACTAATTACAATCTACAGTCAATATATGTAGGAACTTAATTATAAGTATCAATGTACAACATTAATGCAAAAGGAAAACGGGTCACAGCTGTACAGTAAATTGAACAAAATGGCCAGATAATTTAACATAGTCAGTACTCAGTAGGGGCGCCGGTCCGAGAATAAGGATCATCTGCATAAGTGAGGATCGTCTTCGTAAACGCGGACCGATGCGTCATCAAAAATAAGGATCGTCTGCATTTTCGCAGACGTTTCATATTTTTGATTGGCGCGTTGGCAATGCGAAAAAAGGATACATTTTTCCCCCATCGCCAGCAGGTGGTTGTAACCCGAAACCCGCAGAGCGCCGATGAAAAAAGACATCCGCGAAAATGCAGCCGATCCTTATATTTGAGGACGTGTTTTGTCCGCGTTTATGAGGATGATCCACATTCTTGGACCAGCAGCAGCGCCTCTACTTATACTAGATCTAGATCTAGACTAGATCTAGACTAGTAGATCTACTAGATCTAACATTAACAGTCAAGAGAAAAGAAAACAACAATATTATTGCTCTTAGTCTTATAAGGAATACTAAAGCATAATGGGAAAATAAAGAACCCCCTTGTCAATTCTACATCAAATGCCAGGTGGGCAGACATAAAAATAAACAGAATAGTATATTATAGGGCTCCCATTTATAATCAAAACAACAAAAGAAATGAATGACAGAGGAACAAAGGAATGGGACTACAGTCGGCACACTGTTAAGGCACCTGTTAAGATGTTTTTCGCACTCACCTCAAGAGCTTGTCCGAGTTCAAGATCAAACGTCACAACACAAAAACAATGAAACCATTCTGAAAATCCATCCCATGGAAGGATCTTCCGACTTCCATCTCTTGTATTTTCCGACATTTCTTCATTATCTGTGTCAGAAATACGACGAAAAGCGACTTTGTTTTCACCTTCCCGTAAAGTCGCCATTGTTTCTTTCTCGAGGTTGCGCGTGCGCTCTATCGTATTGAGTATCAGTGATTCAAACTAGGAGGGGCCAACAAAGTGACAAACATAAACAACAGACTTGTGCATAGATGCGGCTTATCATAATAATTTTCCTTGAACTCTTTTATTCCATTTCTAATAGAACTTTCTGTTGCTATTAAAACACAGTATTTTTAGTAAGAGCACTTTTTTTCTTACCCGAATGAAAACAAAAATGAGAAGAAACTGAAGAGGAGAAAACGAAATAGGAAAAGGCAATTATTATATACAAGGAGAATCTATAAGAAGAGGAAAGAAAAGAGGAAAAGAAACAGGAAGAAATAACGAGAGAAAAAAGGGAGAAAGAAAGAGAGAAAAAAATGAATAAATGAGTGAAAGAATGAGGGATCGAGAAGAAGAAGTAGAAAAAGAAGAAGAAATGCTGACCGGGCAGAAAGAAGGAAGAGAAAAGGAGACTTGACTATAATAGAAGAAGAGAAGGGAGATGGTGAGGAATGATCGAGCTGGGCGAGGAAAGGGGAGAAGCAAAAGACCATACCTCAAAATTGCTGAAAATTACTTTAAAATCAGATTTATTTTAGCACGATCGAGGACAATGCTTAAGGGGGCACCTTTTCATTCTTCACTAACCTATATCCCGCCCCAGTGGCGTAATGAGCAAAAACGTTTGGGGGCCTGACAAAAAAAATTCCGAATCACCCCACTCTAACATGCAGGTCCCGCTGAATTACGTTTCTCAAAGTGGGGTCTAGGGGCAAAGCCCCGGTGGGGTTCAAGGGGCGAAGCCCCCGAAGCTCAAGGGGTATGGGCATCAGTGGCGGATCCAGGAATTTCTTACCGGGGGGGGCACAAAATGGCATGGGGTGAAATATATGTAAAACGATGAAGCAACAGAATGAGGCTTTAACGGCGAGGGAGCGGAGCGACCAAGCAGGGGGTGGGTCGAGGAGGGGGCTCTGGCCCCCTCCCAGAGTAAGAAGCATTTGCAATTTTAGAACCAAATTAGACTCATTTTCAGGCATTTCCTGTAGTAATATGACGTAAAATTGCTTTCTCCTACCCCTACCAAGAGTAGGGATCTTTTCCATTTTGAGAACCACATTTGGCGCATCAATGTCCACCGGCACTTCATGGAAAAAAAGAGGCCCTCTGATTAGTTGGAAGTTAGAGAAAAGTGATCTGTCACATCGTGAGACGTTGTATAGCTTTGATGCCGCACAATGCACAACACGGTGATCCGGTACTTCACCAGTAGTACTTGCAAAAATTATCTCGAGTGTAAACTGTGTCGTTATCAGGGGCGTCGCTAGATCTTTTTCAGTGGGGGATGGGGGGGGTGTAGAGGCCGCCGACTACCGACAAAATGAGCCACCAATATTATTACCGACAAATATAAAAATGCCAATGTCCAAATGTCTACAAATTTATCCCTTTAAACCCGGGCCAGGAACTAAGTTATTTTTCAGTTTTCCCCTCCCGCGCGAAGCGCGGAAGCTTTGACACTTCATTAAATTATTAGAGAAAGAAGACGATCCGTTGTACTGTTCTCGACTCTTCAAGCTTGTTTCGCCCCTCCCGCGCAAAGCGCGGAAGCTTTGACGTTTAATTTAATTATTAGAGAAAGAATACGATTCATTGTACCGGACCCGACTCTTCATCCTTGTCTGAATTCAGTTCCCCTCCCCTCCCGCGCTAAGCGCGGAAGCTTTGACGTTTCAATTCATTATTACTCTTAATCCTTGTCTGAATTCATTTTCGCTCATCCCGCGCGAAGCGCTGAAGCTTTCACGTTTTATTAAATTATTAGAGAAAGAAGACGATTCGTTGTATCGTGTTCTTGTCTGAATTTAGTTTCCCCCCTCCCGCGCAAAGCGCGGAAGCCTTCGACACTTCATTAAACTATTAGAGAAAGAAGACGATCCGTTGTAATGTTCTCGATTCTTATTTCTTGTTCGCCTATCCCCGGAAGCATTGACGTTTCATTTAATTATTAGAGAAAGAAGACGATTCGTTGTACCGTTCTCTACTTTTAATCTTGTCTGAATTCAATTCCCTCACTGGGCCCCTTAACGGTATATGTGCAGTGTTATATGATGTAAGTATAGAACGCTCGTTCGCAAATCTGTGCATGTTCATCAGCCCGAGTGGTGGTTAGCATGTTATCTCCCGACAGTGCTTTGCACAGTAGCTTCTGGAAAGGAATTAGTGTTACTGTTCGTGGCCACTGTAAGGCCCTTAGTGACTATAAAAAACATATGCTCTTCCTGGCTATTTGGGAATGGGTCAGTTTGCAAGAAATAATGGAGAAACTTTAGCATTTTGTTGAAAATCATGTGATAAGAGGACACTTTTTTTTTTGGTCTCCAAATTGAAAATTTAACATTTTGCTCCGTTGGGGGGGGGGGGGGGGGGGGGGTAAGGTCAACTATTTTAGGTCAGCCATTGGTATAATCTTTTTTTTTTTTTTTTAATTAAAAGAAAAGTAGACAAAAAAATAGCCAAAGGGGGGGGGGGGGTTTCCTCCAAAATACACACATAAAAAATACCAAAGGGGGGTTCAACCCCAACCCCCCCCCCCCCCTGCGTACGCGCCTGCTATATGCGATACAAAGGGACTTGGTAACATAATCGTTCAGATGCGCGGATAGGGGGTGTCTGAGGGGGAATGTGGCCCCCCTCAATTGAAAGCAAATTGAATTTTTAAACTCAATCAATGGGGCAATTTGGTCATAGGCCTACTTTTTATATTGTGTAACCCACCCTTGAAAATCGGGGGGGGGGGCAGAGGGACATGTCCCCCTGTCCACCCCATGATTGACGCCCATGGCTGCATAGACAGTGGCGTATGTAGGTATCATTAATTTTGACCCCCCCCCCCCCCATCGGGCCCCGCCAATAAATTGATAATGATACATAACTGTACGTGAGCGATCCAAGCAAGAAAATAAAATAAAATTTTATTGTACATCGAAATCCACGCAAGCCGAATGTGAGGATTTTCGGTCATCCCCGCCAAGAATAATTTTTGATTTGATCATTTTGTATATGATAACATACATTAAATATTTAGGCGCTCCCCGAGAACAGTGGTTGCTCGAAAATTGGATCTCTAAAGACTTTGAAGAACCCCAGTCCCCCCCCCCCCCACCTCGTGTGTCTATTCAATTCAATTTCAAAATTCAAATTCAAATTTGATTGATTTTAATCCAAACTAGTACTAATGGGATAATTCTCAATTTTGTTTATACATTGAATAACAAATTTCAAAATTATAGTGTAACAAAGATAATTGAGTGTCAGAGTAAAGATAAAAATAACCTGGAATGACACAATTTTAACATACTATGTTTTTCTGGAATATTATATACAGGGACGAAAATAAACTATATTAATCGTAATACTTTTTACAATTTTGTTTCCTTTTCTTTTCAAATAAAAAGGACAAAATAAAAAAATGCAACAAACTGGTAAGACAATATACATAATGTTTTATGATAACTAACCCCTCCTCACGAGATGACCCCGACAACTCGCCCTATTCAAAATCCAAACTATTGGGAGACAGTGACTATGGGAAGACAATAAATAGTCCTTTTAACAATACTAAATTACATCGAGATTAATAATAATGTTTTTGTTTTTTAATCAATCTACTAATTTCGTAAATGGTCATAATGTAATAGACTTAATATTGCAAAAGTCAAAATATATTAATAGCATAAAGATAAACAGCAATGGAATATAAGAGGTAAGAAATTACGTGGTCAAAAAACAATACTTGAACTTTGTATCTATTTATACATACATATAAACATACATACATACACACATATGTATTTATTAACTAATTAGCGGAGGAAGGGGATGTTATGTGCATTTTGATGTTGATTTATTATTTAGTAGTTCTATTCGTTTGTCGTACATTTCGCTTATTCCAAATATTATTATAATTGCATTTATGTCGGTGTCGTCATTGGACATCATAGTTTAAATTTCACATCGTTGTTTAGGTCTTGAAAGTCCGGTACTACATTTTTAAGTTTAGAGTATATTTTAAATCTGGGTTAAGTACACTGTCGCATAGTTGGAATCATTTTTTTTTACCACAATTTATGGAATTATTTTGACAATGATTTATTCCTAATACTAATAGATCTAGCTAATAGTATACATTCTCAGATTTTATTGAATAATAATTTGCCATTGTTTGATTTGCGTGACTGCTAAAGCATGCGTATGCTGCTATGCTTATCAACTAGGGGACCTACGCCCTTAAGTCATAAATGACATTAATGAGGATTAATGCCCTACAAAAGGGCACTAATATTGCAGTTCCCACAGATACAAAATAAAAAATTAAATGCAATAAATTGTCAATAATTCATTGCATTTTACCCCGGCCCACAACATAATTTTTTTTTCTGTACAACCATGCATTATGGCTCAAGGCATGGGCACACAGAATTTTTTTCCTAAATTATGCCCCAAATCAAGCCATCTATCCATCAATTTTTAAACAAATCTTCAACTTCTGAGGGGGGCACACCCCTCCCCCCCCCCCCTCAGACACCCCCTGCGTTCTACTGTTTAATTTGGCAAAAATTATGCACCAAATCAAGCCATTTATACATCGATTAAAAAAAAAATCTTCAACTGCTGAGAGGGGCACATCCCCCTCAGACACCCCCCTGCGTTCCTGTTCCTTGTTAGTTAAACTTAAGACTGTTTTCTTTTTAAATATGGCAAAAAAAATGCACCAAATTGAGCCATCTATCCATGAATTAAAAAAAAAAAATCTTCAACTTCTGAGGGGGGCACATCCCCCTCAGACATCCCCTGCGTTCTCCTGTTTAATTTGGCAAAAATTATGCACCAAATCAAGCCATTTATACATCAATTTAAAAAAAAAATCTTCAACTGCTGAGGGGGCACATCACCCTCAGACACCCCTTGCGTTCTTGTTCCTTCTTAGTTAAAATTAAGACTGTTTTCTTTTTAAATATGGCAAATAGAATGCACCAAATTGAGCCATCTATCCATCAATTTCAAAAAAATCTTCAACTTCTGAGGGGGGCACATCCCCCCTCAGACATTCCCTGCGTTCTACTGTTTTCTTTTTAATTTGGCAAAAAGTATGCTCCAAAACGAGCTATTATTTTAAGCATCAATTTAAAAAAAATTCTTGACCTTCTTAGGGGGCACATAGTCAGACACCCCCCCCCCCCCCCCCCTGCGTCGCGCGCCCATTCGCCCCCCTCACAAAATAACCTGGCGCCGCCCCACAGTGGGCCAGGGAGGGACCAAAGTGCGCCAAAACTCATGTTTGGGGATTTCTTTTTTATAAATCCAGAGGAAATGTTTAGATTTCCAGGGATTTTCGCTTAAATTGTATTACCAACATTTTCTCTGATGTCTAAGCTTTAAGTTGATACCAGATTTGGCTGCCCGATTCTGCCGCCCGTTATTATGTTAGAGCTGTTTTCCTTGCAACATTGCCCCGAAAAATGTGTTTATTTTGGTCTGCGGTGTCAGAACAAGTGTCACGCGCCCCCTCGCGCCGTGATTTATGACCACGAATCCTTCATGAATCATCCGCGGACCCCAAAAACCCACATTTTCGGGGCAATGTGGCAAGGGAAATCGGCTCTAACATAGCAATGGGCAAGTTTGGGCAGCCAAATTTGGTATCAACTTGAAGCTTAGACATCAGAGGAAAGGGTGGTATTAAAATTTAAGCGGTACACCGCGGAGATCTAAACATTTCTTCTGGATTTATAAAAAAAACATGGATAATTAGTCCATTTTCAGTGAATTACCCTATAATATATCATGAAGATTGTGTTTCTATTAATTTTAACCCATTCATTCAACGAAATGAACTATCAGGAATATGTGAGAGCAATTTCATATCAATAACTTTAAAACTTCATGTTGATTTGAAAGATTTATAAAATAGGTCACTTTTGCACTAAAACTGTGAATATGTAGGATTTTGCTGTTTGAAGTAGTAAATTTATACCCTTATTGTGCATACCGGAATTAAATATTTCACTGAGGTATTCCTCTATGTATTACCTTTCAACTGGGCAAGAAAAAAATAGAAAAAAATAAATCACCCAAAAATAGTTTTGGCGCACTTTGGTCCCTCCCTGTCCCACTGTGCGCCCTGTCTGAACTTGTGTCCCCCCCCCCCCCCCCCACGGTCTAAAATGGATTGACGCCCATGCTCTGGGGGCGCTAGAGCCAACGACTACGAAGTATGCGTACACCATAGAGATATATACTTAATTAAGTATATATCTCTATATGGCGTACACCTTTATTGAATCTCATGATCAGGTGATATGTCACGTGATATATAAACATTTATCTCCACTACACTAGTTTTCCGTCTTCTTTTGAGCTACGACGTGTCTTGTTCTGAAATTTTAATATATTCACTGTATTTTAGTAATTATGACGTTTGTATACTCCATATTACCCCTTCTTATCCTGACAGTCGGAGCTGAAGCCAAAGATGAAATTAAAGGGGGAATGTTGTCTTTGCAAGATTCAGAATCTCGCGAAGTTAGGTCGCTGGATGGAGTGTGGGCGTTTCGCGCCGATGACTCGCCCGGGCGGTCTGCCGGGTTTGACGGTCAATGGTGGTCTCGGCCGCTGAGAGAGGTATTGTAGGCTCACAATAATGTTACACAGTATAGAGTCTACAATTAGACTGCAATTCAAGAGGACCTAAGATCTCACTTACATAAGTGAAAGCCAATAAATCACAAGTAGTCTAGGCCATATACCAATTAGACCATTATTAGAAAGAGTCTATAGACGGTATACCAGCAGTTGAAATCTGTTTGACTAGCCTAGACCGAAAATTCTGTCTCTTTCGTTCGTTAGGTCTATATTTTTTTGCCTCAGCTCGGAGACAATATGTTTTCTGGTTGTCCATCTGTACGTCCCATTCTTACGTTATCTCAAGAACCAATTGATCGTTTACCGCCAAACTTGGGTCATGTATGTATCTAGACCAAATTTTTCTGTCTCTTTCGTTCGTTAGCCTCTCATTTGGGAAGGGTCGGCTCTCTCTTTAGAGACAGAACAGGCCCATACGCTTTAGTGTTCACGTACGGTGTAACGTTTCTTTACACCAAACTTGGCAAAACTACCGGCCAAATTCCATATTTCACAGGATGTATATCCGGTGCATCTTATTTTGACAATTAATGTATAGGCTTAACTACTTCAGTTCCACTTACCAACTTGACTGAAATAATCTGTTTAATGGTCCCTTTTTAGGAAATTATGGGTCAAAATTGACATCCATGATAAAAATCTTGCAGCGGTAGTTTAAACTCTCGCTGCGCATGACGTCATCTAAATCTCATCCCTTCTAGTCTACGCCGAAGGCAAAATGATTATAACGAAAAAACTGTGCATGTCATTACGAACTCGTAGCTCGGGGCTCCTTATGTATGCAAAATTAGCTTGTGAACGCATTGTCAATGCTGACAGATGGATTACTATCAAACTCGGGACATGTATGTACCTGCCAATGAACTGATTAGATTAGATAATAATATATAGATGAAGCGCTTACATTAGGTACATCGTTGTATCAATGTATTGGGCGCTTTATAAAAGCAGAATACTATTATTATTATTAGGGTCATGAGGTCAAAGTTTAAAGGGTCATACATGTAAATGAAAAATAGCTAGTCACGATATTCTGAGACTTGTTAATGGATTACAATCAAACTTGAATTTTTTTAATTGCTTCTGTTTTGGTTTGTAAAAACGCTCTATGCATGCAGTCGAACATCCATCTAGTTTCCTTCAGTAGTGCAATAACAAACTCCGCAAGGAATAATTCAAGGTTGTATTGCAAACACCAAAGTTATTAATTTTTCTTTTCTCCCCCAACTTCCAATTAGTCTGGACCGGTGATAGATATGCCAGTACCATCCAGCTACAACGACATCACCCAAGATCGCTCACTCAGGGATTTTGTAGGCTGGGCTTGGTATGAGAAAGAGTTCTACCCTCCAAGGTCTTGGAGCAAGAACGGTCAGAGGATGGTGCTACGGTTTGAAAGTGCCCATTATGAAACTATTGTTGTACGTGCCATGTTTTCTGTCATAGCATGCTAAAGAGAATTCAAAGTATTGAATTGGATTCATATTAAATTTATATAAGTGAAAAGTTAGTCACTTTGTGTGTTGGAACAAATTGGATAGTGCTTACATGTTCTGGTAGATTGTTATTCCTTCTTTATGCGTTTAATTGATTTAAAGAAATTGCTTAGCATAGGAAGACAAACCAATAACATTAAAGAGATCCAAGACCTTAAATCAGATACAATCTTTCTTTGTTTAAGAATTTTAAAAAGGCATGTATATCAGGAAGAATCAGGGAGAAAAACATGACTAATAGTTATTTAAATTTAGATATCCACACCCAAAGCTAATTGGTAATTTAACTCTTTAGCAATTTGATGGTCGGTTTCATTTGGAGTCTTATCAAGTTGTGTAGAATCAGCAAAAGGGGGTTATTTTCTCATATGTTTGTTGTCCTACAGTTGCCAATGTAAAATGTCTGTATACTTTCATTCAGCTCTAAGCAATCTATGCCACTGATTTTTCAGCTTTCCTTCAAAGTGATTTGATATCAAAGTTAGATCGCCTTTTGACAAATGTCCTTTCTCTCCCTCATTTGCCACAGTGGTTCAACTCCCAAGAAGTGGTTAGGCATTCGGGTGGGCATCTTCCATTTGAAGTAGAGGTAACATCTCTTCTGCACTTTGGACAGCTCAACCGAATTACAGTTGCTGTGAATAATACCTTGACCCCTAATACTCTGCCACCAGGGACGATAACACACTACGATGACCTCACAATGTAAGTTCATAGCCCGTATTCTGAAGTCAGGTTTAACTTTAAACCTAGGTATAAGTCTAGTCTAAGCCTCCCCTAACTCTCAGATTTAAACCTAGGTTTAACATTATGTTTCTAAGCATTTCTAAACCTGGGTTTAACTAAACATGACTTCAGAATACGGGCCTTAGGCCTTAGGGAATATGTGGACAAGTCCAAGGCATCTTGTCCTATTTGACTACATCTCTGATTTTCATTTGCCTGAAGGTTGTGTTGAGCCCATATTCAAACTTTAGATAGTCAGATTAATTATCAAGCAAAAGTATGTTTTATAGTGTCAATCATGATGATTATTACACAATACTTGTTAATGTCACAAAATAAATACCCCAAATTTTGGACTTGTCCACATATCATAAAAGTGTGTGGCTTGCACCAAGTAATGTACCTCCCTACCCAAATAAAAAGTTGGGAGTGTGAAATCCATCATGATCTTTTTGACACCACTAAATGTCTGGTCCTTTCTGTAGAGATCTTCGTAATGTGTACCGGTAATACAATACTCTTGGCAGACATATATAATGTATAAAAATATATTGACAAGGAACACTATCTAGATGACAAATGTGGGCAAATAATAATTTTTTTTTTTAAAGATTTAATTTATTTAGAGCTCCGTTTCCTTGTTGACATTATTTTTGGTCTAGGCTAGTTTATATCTGGCTATTCCCAAGACCCAAGTATGGCCAGTTTGAGACCTGTTTGGATTCAGAGCTACAATGGTAGTTATGCACTCTACGACTTCATTAACTTTCTTCTCTTTATTTATTTTGTTTGGCTTTTTCTCTAGGTATCCACCCAATTATTTTGAGCAGGAATACTCGTTTGACTTCTTCAACTATGCTGGAATCCAGAGATCTGTCAAACTCTACACGACTCCCAAAGGTTACGTAGATGACATTGATGTTGTCACAAACTTCACAGGAACGACAGGTAGGACATGTTTGCTTTAGTTAGGCATGTTTTTAATCTACCCATTGATAGTAGGAGTCGATATTGAAAGAAAAAGAAGCATGTTCCCGCAGCGAAGCATGAAGTTCAAGAGCCAAAAAAGTTGTCCATCAGGACTTGATGATTATACTCTGTTTGATACTGTATTAACTGTTTCGTAGAGGTGTCGTGGTCTAGTGGATATGTCACCAGACTGTGGATCACATGGTTCGTGGTTCAAGTCCTGCTGCGGCACTAGTGTCCTTTGGCAAGACATTAATCTACATTTGCAACTCTCTAGCCATGTGTGATATTGGCACCTAGTAGGAATTTATTCCTTGAAAACTTTTAATGCCTTAAAGCAGCTGGCAGGAATATCAGTTTTCCGGCAATTGCAGAAATTCTGGCTTTTTGATTAATTTTGGTTGTCAAATAGATGTGTATCAATCAGTTATAATATGAATGATCCAGAATAAAAAACATGAATAGTCTTCGAATTGTGATTTTAAGTATACTACCATGTGGTTTGTATATTGTATTGTGCGGCAGATACGAATGATTTGTTAAAATTGCTCAAGCATGCATGCGGTGCATGTGCCTAGCTGTGTGAGCTAACCTTCAGCAGCCGAAGCTAAGCGAATTATACGCACAGCTAGCTAGCTGTGTTCGAATGTTCATCACCGCTAACAGCACTTTTTTATCCAGCCCTAGAGACAATTGCCACTGGAATCCCTGAGCTGGGCTAAAGCCGGGATAATAATATTACTTTGTAGTCGCCTTGAGCATCCCCTGGGTGGGATACCTGTGCAATATAAATGTAGCTAATTTTAGTATCATTATAATTTGTTACTCGAGGTGGATTCAATTGAACACAGTTCATCCATTGCCTGCATTAACCTGGTGGTCTGTATGAGATAATTCAGTAGTCAAAGGTTTAATGTTTATTACAATAGTTTGAATTTCCTTCATTTGTGAAATTCAAAACAGATTCACAAATACTGAAGTTTCATATTATGGAACATTTTCTGTATTCAGGTAAACAATGAAAATACATATTATTATTAGTCAATATCTTCATTACTTTAAATGCAGTTCCAATACTTTTTAATATTTAACAAACAAAGATGATATCAATTTTCTTTGTACTCATGGCTTGCAGGTCATGTGATTTTCAACATTACGGTTGGTGGCGCCCCATCATCGAAAGTGGTAGCTGTTGTAGACCTACTGGACAGGGCAGGTCTTGTAGTAGCTTCGAGTACCAAGATGAATGGGCTACTAGTGGTCAGTGAGGCCAATCTGTGGTGGCCCTACACTATGCACAATGACTCCGCCTATCTCTACACACTCAAGGTAGGAAAATGTCATGATCAATGGAGTAGCCACAGGGGGGAGGGGGTGCACATTTCCCCTAATTGTAGGATGAAAAATGGCCCGGAGAAAAGAAAGAAATGGGAGAGGGAAAGGCAAGGCAATGACAGTGTGAAAAGAACAACCTCCCACAATCTACATTAGTTGTATAGGGCTGTATTAATTATACTGCATATCTTTGCCCCTTTCCCTTTTAAAATGTCAGTTCCCCCTCTATAGATGGACCCATGCTCCACTGAAAATAATGTTTTGAATAATATTAAATTCAAGTCCTGCCATTATCCCAGAAGAGTGATGAATTTGTTTGGTGGTCATGTTTCATTATGTCAAGTATTGTTTTCAATAATGGTGCTATAGTTTGTTTATACGTATTGCTCTCATGTTACACTTAGTGAACATATATTTACCATGTAGATTAGGAGGTGTGCGTTTTGAAAAGGAAGTTAATTATATAAAAGTCTGATAGCATGCATGGGGAAAACTGAAGTACCTCTAAAATTTAAAAGAGAATCATGGGCATACCAGTTCTTGTTTCTGCACTGGAAATTTGAATTCCTTATAAATACAAGATATGAGGGAGGATTGATTCTTTCACTTGTTTTGTTCTTTCTTTTAACAAAGAAGACAGCTAGGGCTTTGCACTAAACCACTTGCACTAACCATTTGCCCTAAGAATCCAAATTGACATTTCTAAGGTGTGGGATGGAGTCTCTGCTTAATTTCCAATGTTCTTGGTGTCCAGTGATAATATTAGGGATCTCATATGCATCAAAAACCTCTTAGTGTACATCACTATTGTTTTGATTTCCAACTGAATTCATAACTTCTGTTTTGTCTCTCCTTTCTCTTCCTTGTTTCAAGGTTTCAGTTTCCTTCGAGGGCACAACTGATGTCTATCGTCTCCCCGTTGGTATCCGCACAGTGAGAGTCACAAACAAGCAATTCCTCATCAACAATCAACCGTTCTACTTCCATGGTGTCAACAAACATGAAGATGCAGATGTAAGAATGTAATAATGATAATAATATTCTGTTCCTGTATAGTGCATAGTATATTTATATAATATTGACTGGCCTTGAGGGGTATATCAGAAATATTGACCAAGCTCAGATCATATTGCCCCGAGTCGAAAGACGAGGGCAATATGGTCTTAGCGCGGTCAATATTTCTGATATCCCCCGAAACTAAAGCCAGTCAATATTTTTATTGTTATCCAAATCAGACATCTAGAGCAAATACAGACATCCACCATGACAATCTCAAGAACTGAACAAACTTTGTCAAACCAACACTGTGCATCCAGTGCTTGACAAAATTTTCGATACACTACAAACAGTGTGTATTTGGTGTGATTATTACGTCACAATAGAGTGCGCGCATAGTGCGCAGGTTCTCGTACGCATAATATTAATAGATGCGCAATGAAAATGCGAGACCGTGGAAAATACCAAGGTATATTTTCACTCGTCTCTACACGCAAAGTCAATACGCGCAGGGAGACCAAGGAAAATACAAAGAATATACCCCTCCGTTCCCACTGCTGGTGAAAACTAGGGCAATACGGTTTTGTAAATGACCAGCTCAGATGTCTGATACGGGTAATAATATGATATAACTTCCTCAAAGAGCTTTGGAAATGATTACCCTTTCTCTAGCTCTAGCAGCCATTATCAGAGCAGAGTTATTACACTTTACCTGAGTGGAGAGTGGCAAATATAGATTAATGTCTTGCCAAAGGATGTTGGTGCTTTGGCAGGGATTTGAACCCTGTACCTTGTGGTTGGCAGTCTGGAAAACTATCCGCTAGACAACAACAACAACAACAACACCTCTACACTGCTATTACTGTCTCTGAAGGCTAATTGTGAGGCTAGCATCCCATCATTTCAAAGCCTTTCAGTGTTTTCATCTTTCCTTGATAATCCTATAGTTTCGGTCTTGGGTTTCTGCAGTCCCGTCCCGTTCTTCCAGTATATCTGAAGAGTACTAGACAAAAGTTCTAAATGAATTCTGTCCAAACGCTACTCTACAATTCTGAAGTCCCATTTTACTCTCTATCATAATGTATTATTTGTTGACTCTTGATAATTGCCTGGTTTCCTTATAATGTTTTTTTTTGGAGACATGAATTTTGGTAATCTGACGTTTGTTCCAGTTACAATTCAACCAGGCTTTATTTCAACAACAAGAAAAGGGACAAGGTAGCAATTCTGTTTGAAGATAGGTTTAGGGTAAGGTAAAGTGTTTGATCTAGAATGAAAATGACAGAATTTCCTTTATGTAGGGAAATATAGTGTGGAGCTGTTTTTGCCAGAGCATGTATCCAACAATCTGTATCTCTTGTTATGTGTGGTTTAGATAAGAGGGAAAGGTGTTGACTACCCCCTCATCCTCAAGGACATCAACCTCTTGAAGTGGCTTGGAGCAAACGCCTTCAGGACAAGCCATTACCCATACTCTGAAGAGATCATGGATCTCTGTGACAGGCATGGCATCGTGGTGATCGACGAGTGCCCAGCCGTCGGGATGCGTTCGTAAGTTTCCAGTTCTATTAAAGGGATCATTTAACAATGTTAAATCTGAGATGCACGGCCCTACGTGTTATCAGTGTCTGTGATATGGTGTTTTAGTGAAGCCCTAAAAAAATTGTGCTTCAAAGTGATTAAGGAGTGCCTCAAAAAAGTAAAAACCTTTGAGTGACCGGTTTTACCATACCGGTACTCGTTTTCCCCAATAGACTATAGTGTTATGAAAACCGTTTGGCAAACGCAAAATGTGATTTCGATTTTCAATCATACATATCTTGATTATCAGACAGAAGATCGGCTTGGAAAAGTCATGGGGTTCCTAACTGACCTGAAGGTTTATAACTATCATGGCAGCATGAGCTAAATCAAGGATTTTTTTAAAGGATCTAAGACAAAGTTACCAGATCCCTTTAACCCATGGCCCCCAGGAAGCAGGCGGTCCCTGTACGAAGCCTATGGGAGTGAGAGGATTCATTTATCAATGGGTTGGTTAACCCATTTTCACACAGGACAGGACGAAAGTGACTCCTGTAGGAAGCCTTGTATGTCAATGAAAGAATTCAGTAGTCAACAGATTAAGTTAGGCCTTATTGAGTGTCTTTACAATTGATGATCTTTGAAGGTTTGCACGGTTGAACAGTTGAAATGCACTATAAAAGGAATGTTGGTTATGATTTATTAGAAGGAACCAGTTCATGAAAGAACTATGGTTTAACAAAATAAAGGAGTAATGAAAGTGAGAAAAGTAGGCAGTTCATATATTTTCATGGAGTGCAAAAAGATGAACCTTTGCACAGGAGAGGTCAGTGACCCCTATGACAATGAGAGTAGTCAGTGGTCAATGGTTGACTTTGTTTAACAATTACTGCTTTCATTCATTTAGTCTTAAGCTGTACATGAATTTGCCAACGTGCTTGCTCCATAGAAAAGTCAATTAAGAGTATTATAAACTCATGCGATATGAAACTCATGTGATAAAGTAGAGAGAAGACCCATTTAAAGCAAACAAAAGAAGTTAAATACCCCCCCCCCACCCCATACAAACAAATGTATGGGGAAGGGGCTATTTGGCTTATGTGAATAAAAAGCATTACTAATCCCAAACAGATGGATCAAGTGGGTGTTTCATTGTATCCATTGAAATTTAACTTTTGATTCACCTAGGTACCATGTTTAGAACATCCTGGAGTGGTAATCTTTTCATTATTTGGTTTATACCACATCAAACTCTCTTAAAAAATGTTTTAGAAGTCCCTAGCTGTGTATAATATACAATGAGTAGATTGCTTGCTCAAATGTTTGTTGTTATGCCTCCGTTATGAAGTAGCCGGAGGCATTATGTTTTCGGGTTGTCCGTCCGTCCGTACGTCCGTACGTCTGTACGTACGTACGTCCCGTTCTTGGGATCGCGTTATCTGAAGAACCGATTGATGGATTCCTGCCAACCTTTGGTCATGTATGTATCTTGCAGAGCCGATGAACTGAATAGATTTTGGGGTCACGAGGTCAAAGGTCAAAGGTCACAGGGCTCATTAGGTATGCAAAAACAACTCGTGATCGCGTTATCTGAAGAACCGATTGATGGATTCCTGCCAAACTTTGGTCATGTATGTATCTTGCAGAGCCAATGAACTGATTAGATTTTAGGGTCACGATGTTAAAGGTCAAAGGTCACAGGGCTCATTATGTATGCAAAAACAGCTCGTGATCGCGTTATCTCAAGAACCGATTGATGGATTGCTGCCAAACTTAGGTCGTGTATGTTACTTGCAGAGCCAATGAACTGATTAGATTTTGGGGTCACGAGGTCAAAGGTCAAAAGCCACAGCACACATTATGTATGCAAAAACAGCTTGTGATCGCGTTATCTCAAGAACCGATTGATGGATTCCCGCCAAACTTAGGTCATATATGTTACTAGCAGAGCCGATGAACTGATTAGATTTAGGGGTCATAAGGTCAAAGGTCATGGGCTCATTATGTATGCAAAAATCGCTTGTGAACGCATTCTCAGTAGAACTGACAGATGGATTACTATTTAACTCAGGACATCTTGCAGAGCCAATGAACTGAGTAGATTTTAGGGTCATGAGGTCAAAGATCAAAGGGTCATATATGTATATGAGAAATTGCTTGTAATCACGATATTCTGAGAACCTGTCAATGGATTACAATTGAACTTGAATTTGAAAAATTTCTTCTGTTTTGGTTTGTAAAATTGCTCTATGACGGAGGCATCATTTTCGACTGCGCGCAGTCGAATTCCATCTAGTTTAAATTCTGAATCAGATTTTGAGAATGTACACATCATTTTTTCGCTTGCCTTTTAATTTTGTACGACACATGATACATCAAGAACAACATGTATGAAGGGAATTTGGAACATGCATTGCTTGGTTGCATTCATTTGCATTTATCTTATTTATGTAAACTATTATTTCTCATTTTTCAGAGCCAATAATTTTGTAAATGCCACCCTGGTGCATCATCAGCAGGTCATGGCAGAGCTGGTGAGGAGAGATAAGAACCGCCCCTCGGTGGTCATGTGGTCAGTAGCCAACGAGCCAGCGTCCAGTCTGGCTGTAGCTGGACCTTACTTTGAGTAAGTCACCAAACCATTACTCCTACATATGCTGAGAGTTCTGTAACCTTTGAAGTACAAGAAATGCACTCTGATGATCCTTCTGTAAAATGGATTATAGAAGAGCAAAACAAATTCTTCATTGGCTTTCTTCAAAGGGTCTTACAACAAAGGGGGGTTCCTTATGATATGATGAATATACATTAGTAAAGGCATTAGTAAGAATTATCAACACTGGTTACATGAACTTTCTGATCGAACAGTCTAATACCTGGGCGAAAGCTGAGGTTGTTTCAAGATAAACTTGAGTTCTGGTAAAAAAAAGAAAATGAATTCTCACAGAATCTAACAAAACTTACACTGAATGTTCGAGATTACAAATAAATGTCATGTGCCAAACAATTTTGGAAGAAAATGTATACTGGCTGAGTAATGAGCATAGAAAGATAAGGAAATCTAGGTAGTACTAGCCCGACACCATTTGGGTTGTCCCATATACATCTTTCTGTGTACAGTGATTGTTACTTTACCAAGACTGGGCCGAATTTATGATAATTTTGATGACTCCAGAACTTTGCAGTACACACTAATACTTACATGCTATATGATCAACTTTTTCTGATCCATTCCACACTTTTTCTTTCACAATGAAATCGCATTACCAGAATTCACCTTTATCTTTAAACTCATACCTGCCAATCCTCTTGAATAATCTGATTTTCTGGATTTTTAGGACCTTAAAATTTGGAATATTCAGATTTGTATGCCTCCACTACAAAGTAGCCGGAGGCATTATGTTTTCGGGTTGTCCGTCCATCCGTCCGTCCGTCCGACCATACGTACGTACGTCCCGTTCTAGTGATCGCGTTATCTCAAGAACCCATTGATGGATTCCTGCCAAACTTAAGTCATGTATGTATCTTGCAGAGCCAATGAACTGATTTAATTTTGGGGTCGCGAGATTCAAGGTCAAAGGACACAGGACTCATTATGTATTCAAAAATAGCTTGTTATCGCGTTATCTCAAGAACCCATTGATGGATTCCCACCAAACCTGGGTCATGTATGAACCTTGCAAAGCCAATGAACTGATTTGATTTTGGGATTGCGAGATCCGAGGTCAAAGGTCACAGCACTCATTATGTATGCAGAAATAGCTCGTGATCGCGTTATCTCAAGAACCCATTAATGGATTCCTGCCAAACTTGGGTCATGTATGTATCTTGCAAAGCCAATGAACTGATTTGATTTTGGGGTCGCGAGATCCGAGGTCAAAGGTCACAGGACTCATTATGTATGCAAAAATAGCTCGCTTCTGTTTTGGTTTGTAAATTTGCTCCATGGCGGAGGCATCATTTTCGACTGCGCGCGGTCAAAGGTCCATCTAGTTTTGAATTCTGATTTTGTTTGTTTGTTTGTGTTTGTTCATTGTTGTTTTATTTTGTTGCTAAAGCCAAATTAAGCTTGTTTTATCATGTGCCGTGATTTGAGAGTTCACGTATTGCGTGCGTTGAATGGCTGCATGATCGAGCAGCGAATTGTATTCACTCTTTTGTACAGATTTACCGCGTTTTGCCAGTTACACTGCCGCTGCATGTGCAAAAGCCTGTTAAGGGTACAAATTTCTTATTTTCGAAGGCATAGATTCCTAATTCTTATTTTTAAATATCGGCAGGTATGTAAACTGTTTCAAAGGTACTGAGGGTGGATAATTGTACTAATACATAGTGATCCCTTTGTTTTTCTGTACATGGATTTACAGTGTACTTTAAAGGGAGAATTATGTAATACTTGATCAGTATTTGAAAATGATTTATGGAACCGTATTTCAAAATGCACTTCCATTAACCTTTAAGCAATCGTAGCAACATTAGACCTTGTTTCTCGAACCATAATCATGTCTATTTTTTATTTTGTTTTTTTGTTCACAGGAGTGTCATTTCATACACAAGAAAGTTGGATCCACATCGACCTGTCACATTTGTTGCAAATAGCCCCACACCAGAAAGCGATCGTGCAGTATGTCATATCATTTTTGATATAATAACCGGTGATGTAGTTTCCACCATTATTGTAGTTGAAGACTTACAACTAAAAAGAAATTTTGTCTTATTATTTTGCTCAACAGAGCATTTCCACCCTTGTAAAGTTAGTTTTAATTGTAGCAGATAAATGAGAGGAACAGGTCAGTGAAAGTTAGAGCAAATTCCTAGTAAAAATAAGAAACTTATGAATTTATCAAAATAGTGATCAATCAAACACAAATTGGCAACACTGTGACATATCTTGTGAGTTCCTCTCCAATTTGCTCTGTACCCAAAATTCCATAAACTTTCATTTTCTTTGTTATTGATAACAATATAGATTTTCTACACACAGGGGATGTATAGAAACATATGCAATGATTATATTTTGGGTGTATGTATGATTGAAAAATGTCTTTCTTCAGTTTTCAGTACAGAACATGTGATATCAGTGATACATTAAACTTTTCCATATTATTTCTTTATTTTGACTACAAATTATAAGAATCAGAAATTTTAGAAAAAATTGTATTTTTTGTCGTTACTCTGGGCATACAATGATTTGTCATACTTCAATTTAAAGCCTCACAGTCCTACTTGTAGCTACTTGCTCCCTCTATATAGAAAACTTCCCAAATTAGTGCCTGTTGGTCCCCATGATCCTCTTTTTTTATTACCGGTATGTTAGTTAAGAGCTGAGTTGATGAGATAGCCACCTGCCAGTGACCTGGTGGTCTAATCCCTTCTTGCGCAGTAGTATTGACAGTCTTTAATGCAAATATTTTTGTTTTCTTTGCATTGTCCCACTATTCTGCAGGCTAAGTTTGTTGATGTAGTGTGCCTGAATAGCTACATCTCCTGGTACCATCATCCAGGTCATCTTGAGCTTGTGACCCTTCAGGTCAACCACTTTCTGTCGAGCTGGCATGCCTACTACAACAAGCCAGTCATACAGACTGAATACGGGGCAGGGACCATTGCAGGCTTTCACATGGTAAATGTTAAATGATGAAAACATTATTTACAGAGCACATATCCATACATGCCAACTGTTCAGATTAAAGAGGAACATTCCTCTTTTTGGGAGAAGATAATTATCATTTTAATGCAGGTGTTCCTCTTCCTGTACAAATTTGTCTGTAGTATTGAATAGGAGAGTTAGGATTGTTCCTCTTTTTTTTTTAAATAGCATAATTTGTACAGATTTCTGATTTTCAAATGTTGGCATGTATGCATATCCTACTTCAGATATGCAGTAGGTGCCTACAAACTGATTCCAAATGCATGCTATAACAGAGAAAATAAGAAACCATTATTACTTCCAATGTTTTGTAATCCCGCAAAATTTAAGATGATTGAGATGATTTTTGTTTCAAATAAAAAGCTAAGATGCCCAAGTAATTTCAGTTTAGGTTTCCATACAGGCTTAATTAAAGGGATAAGTTAAACTTGAATAATGTCAATGCAGTGCACATGATAGGACAACATTAATTATGATAATTCTTATGAAATATTTGCTGTGGTAATAATTTCCTGCCATTTATTCAAATGCTCTTCTTTTATTCCTGTTCATATGTAGTGCTCCCACCTTTCTTCCATTTATTCTCTCTCTTCTCTGTCTGTCTTTCTTTCTGTCTGTCTCTTTCTCTCTCTCTCTCTCTCTCTCTCTCTTGTCTCTCTCTTTCTCTCTCACTCTCTCTCTCTCTCTCTTTCTTCCCTCTTGCTTCCCCTCTCTCTCTCTCCCTCTCGCTTCGTCTCTCTCTCTCTCTCTCTCTCTCTCTCTCTCTCTCTCTCTCTCTCTCCCTTTTGTATTTCTTTCTCTTATCCCTCTCAACAGAATATACGCCTCGGGCGTGTTAGACTGTTCCCAAGGTACCTTGTGTGGGTAATTCTGACTATAAATGCCCTCACTACTGCGTATTATTTGTATACTGGGTCATACGCCGTAGATAAATGAAGAGAATTATGACAGTCTAATCAAATCCTACTTTCATCATCGTTACAGTCGCCAGCGGTCATGTTCACGGAGGAGTATCAGGTTGAAATGATGGGAAACTATCACACATCCTTCGACAAGCTACGGCAGGACTTCCTCGTTGGGGAACTGGTGTGGAACTTTGCAGACTTCAATACAAAGCAAGGTAAAAATGTGCTTTGATATCTTGTTTTTGTTATTCTGAAACCACTTAAAAATTGTATAATATCATGATTTAAATATTTAAAAAATTGTAGTTAATTGCACGTTGTTAATAACCTTCTGTCTTTAAAAAGACAATATGTTTTAGGCATTTGTGTGTTAAGGTATATCATGAGTTTGGGTAATGGACCTGCACTGTGAGAGAAATTTGTATGAAATTATTCTCGGCTAATGTTCGTATTACAATCAGAAAGGTTGAGCTTTGCAGTGATAACCAACCATATTAAAGTTTCACTGCAAGTTTTCCAGAAAAGACTTGAAAAAATCTGTCCACAAACAATTAAATGAATCATAGTTCGTTAACTGTATAGATACTAATACTGACGGTATTCGTCTTCCATTTTAGTGTATTAAAAATCTGCCATTTTTATCTTTTAGGCACGACGAGAGTTGTTGGAAATAAGAAGGGGGTTTTCACACGCCAGCGCCAACCCAAAATGGAAGCCCATGTATTAAAGGAGAGATACCTAGAGCTCATCAAGACATTGGGATGCTAAGTTAATGTAACAAGCCTGTAATGAAATGTAAGTTATATGAAGAAATACCCCCCCCCTTTTTTTTCCCCCTTATTTTGTCCTACAATTTTGAAACAATGGGGGGGGGGGGGGCTGGAGGTGGCAAAACATTAGGGTAGAAATCATCCAAACCATCGCGGAGAGGCGTAGTACTAAAACTTTCAACTCTCCTCTTGCCGTTACCTCGAGAAAACGAACGATGATGGAAAAAAGAAGCAGAAAATTAAAGATAAGAGGAAGGAGGAAGAAGAAAAGAAAAGAGGAAGGAGGAAGAGGAGAGACAGAAAGAGAGAGAGAGAGAAGAAATTTAAGCGAGAAAAGAAAAGGATAAAAGAAGAGCTGGAGAGGAAGAGGAAGGAGAAAGATGAAAAGGAAGAAGGAAAGAAAGAAGAAGAAAAGATGGAAGAAGGAAAGATGGAAGAAGAAGATGGCGAGAAAGAGAGTTCATCTGTAGCAGAAATTGACGTCCACCCGGATAAAGACTTGGTAGCAGACAAAGAAGAATTAGAAGATGAGGAAGGAAAGAAAACCAGACCGGTCCCTCCTCAGAAGTTGGTAGTTAAAGTGATAGAATAGACTACAAACTTCATAAACACCTTTTTTTTTAAAGTTACATTTCTGTAGACGGAACACTTTTCTTTTCTTTTTTATTGGGTTAGGAACAGCCAATTATGATGAGTTACATATTATTTCTAATCTGAGAATCTTCTCTGTTAAAATCAGACCTGGGCTCGTTGCGTAAAACTTACCATTGATGGTAACTTTGCCATCAATGGCAACTACCAATGGAGCTCAATGGAACTCAATGGAACTCAATGGAGCTATCGACTATTAAAAATTCTCTCCAATTTGAATCTGCAATTATAAGCAAGAATTTGAGAAATAGAAATTAAACCATCATGATCCAGAGGGATTTTCACCACACTACCCTCTGCCAAATACATGTCCCAGTGATACAAGATCAATTATATAGTGAAAATCACTGCATTTCGATATATGCTGTACATATATATTACAATCTTAGTTTCTATATTCAACTTATATAAACATTTGATATAGAACAACAATGATCATGTCAAAATGCATGTTTATATGCATATTATTTTGTTTAAATCTATTCCTCGACATTCTCCGGCAGTTTCTCTGGATAGGAGGTCTCTACCATCCTCTTCTTCAGACGACGTCTTTCTTCTGCCACTCCCAAACAGGCGAGATGCATGGGCTCTGACAGAACTACATAAAGCCCTAACCGCTGCCACCACTTCCAACTTATACTCCTCCCATGCATCCCCCTTTTGCCACTCCGCACCCAGACACCCAGGATATGTAAAGCTATGGTCACAAATCAGAGCAGCGACCGACCGATCAGTAGCCTGCTCGGTCGCTGCTGGAATTAGGCATCGCCCAGCGATTAGGTCGGTGCCCGGGCGGCGACTGCCCAGGCACCGGGCGTATTTTGGGCGGCGAGTGAAAAGTGAGCAGGCGCCGCCCAAATTTTAACTCCGCGCTAAAACTTCAGCGGCGACCGGGCGATGCCCTAAAAACGAGCGGTGCCTGGGCGGCCGCCGCCGGGCAGAATTGGTTCAAAACTCGCCGCTCGGCCGCCGAGCAGGCAACTTTTGGCTAATGTGACCATAGCATTAAGTTCACACATCATTTATTGTTTTTCGAAAACTAAAGGCATATTATGGAAATACACTATTTAAGATCGAAATAAAGGTGGGAATTGTATTCACGTTGCATTATAATTTTACCTGAAATCTTTTAAAAGCTAGCAGAAGGAGGACATCTGACATAATACATGTACCAGTATGTAGTTTATGTCACAAAGTCTCGTTTGTGGACGTTCTTCTGCAATCCAACTGCCTTGTAAGTTGTAGGGGGGCTTTGCAATGAAGAATTTCACCAATGTTTGGAATGTTAATCAATCACATATTTATCTAAATTACACACCTGGATGTTTTTAAGGACTGCAGTTTTTTTTGGCAGACTCCAGGAAACACCACAAGATCGGTTCCATAATTTTGTTGAATCTTTTCAATCTTGGCTTTAACTCAGAGTTTGCTGTGGCTGCTATATATAGCTTCTCTGTAGGCAGCACAGTTGTCCTCTACTGCAAAGCCACATTCCTTTACTTTCATTTTTTTGCACACTCCTCACCTGTTGAACACCATCAATGTTCTTCATTTTATATTCAAGGCATTCATCACAATTGTACATAATTTCTGTGCAATTTTTCGCACCTTTTGACTATGCTGAATGCTTTTCTATGCAAGTTTAGTTTTGATGGGTTTTTTCTCTTTCTTTTTTTATCTGACTTTAAATTTTATCGCCACTCATTTCATCCCTATTTTCACGAAGTGACGGTAGTGAGGAAAATCGTCACTCAAATTCAAGGCAATTTTCCTCATTACCGTCACTTCGTGAAAATAGGGACGATTTACATTCCAAGTTTTTCATATTTTATATATATATATATATATATATATATATATATACTTTATACATAAACTGCAATTATGCACTTGTACGTACTGTTTTTTTTATATTCGGATGAGTAGAATAAAAGGGTGTTGAATATTGAATTTTTTACTTATGAAAGACCACAAGACATGTCACGACTGGTCTTCAAATATATATTCAATTATAATACAAATTTTGAAAATTCTTCAGTTTTTTTGTTGTCATTAAGCAATATAGAATATTGTGATAAATTAATTCTAAATCTGAAATGTCGACTAGTCTGCTCACAACTCATCATGTATACCTATCCAGGCTGCAATTTCAGTTGTCAAATTTGCAATGCATGTATCTCTTAACAGAAGACAGTACTAATGTTTAAAACTTGTGTTTTGTATACTAGTTCAATACCAGCATTGAACCTTTAAACAAAAACTTAGGATTATTTGTCCCCTGTATAATCACAATTAATACATTTAGGCTGCAATTTCATTTTTTTTTCTTTCTTTTCTTTTCTTGCCTTTTCCTTTTCATTATTTAACATTTCTGCCATGGATAAATTTTGAGTACCATTTCTTTTTATTGATCATATGTTTAAGTCTTGTACAAAAGTATAATTTTTGTATTTGTCATCTGTTATAAAATTATAAAGGAATGCCAGTTTCATGCTTATTACCACGCATACTTGTGTACATTCTATGTTTATAATATTCTGGTTAACTTTCCTTTGTCAAAATTGATTATTCACTGACCTTTTCAGCCTGTTCTGATGGTCAGTTTTTATACAGCAATTGAATATTTTGTTAATGATTTTAATTACTGTGACTTAGTTCTTTATTATATGTATTATACTCAGTCATTTTTTTTCAACATTGGACATGTAGAATTGTTGTTCTTTCTACCTTTGGTTATAATCTTGTATACTACTGCAAAAAAACATTAAATTAAAGATCTAGTTTTTCATTGAGAGTACTTTCTTATCTTTAGTTTCATTAAACTGATATAGTATTTTAGTGAGCAAGCTTCGGAAAGAGAGACAGAGAGTGTGTGTGGAAGGGGAATAGAGATGAGGGGAAAGGGAAAAGAGAAGGGAGGTGTTTTGGGTAGAGAGAAAAAAGAGTGTGACAGAGAGAGAAGGATGGTAGAGATAGTGGAGAGAGAGAGAGAGGGGGGGGGGGGAGAGAAAGAGTGTGTGGAAGGGAGAGAGATGAGGGAAAAGACGAGAGGTTTCGGGGGAGAGAGAAAGAAAGAGTGTAACAGAGAAAGAGCCCTGAGAGAAAGATGATAGAAATAGTGGAGAGGGGGGAGGGGGTAGAGTGAGTGTGTGGAAGGGAGTGAGATGAAAGAAAAAAAGAGAAGAGAGGTGTTTGGGGAGAGAGGAAGAAAGAGTGTGACAGAGAGAGAAGGATGGTAGAGATAGTGGAGAGAGAGAGGGGGGTAGAGTGAGTGTCTGGAAGGAAGAGAGAGATGAAAGGGAAAAGAGAAGAGAGGTGTTTGGGGGGAGAGAGAGAGAAAGAGTGTGACAGAGAGAGAGAAGGATGGTAGAGATAGTGGAGAGAGAGAGAGAGAGAGAGAGAGTGGAAGGGAGAGAGAAGAAGGACAAGAGAAGAGAGAGCGTGTGGAAGGGAGAGAGAGAAGAAGGAAAAGAGAAGAGAGGTTTTGGGGGAGAGAGAAAGGAAGCGTGTGACAGAGAAAGAGTCCAGAGAGAAGGATGATAGAGATAGTTGATAGAGAGAGAGAGAGAGAGAGAGTGTGTGTGTGGAAGGAAGAGAGATGAAGGGAAAGAGAAGAGAGGTGTTTGGGGAGAGAGAAAAGAGTCGAGAGAGAAGGATGATAGCGATAGTGGAGAGAGAGTGAGATGAAAGAGGTATGGGGATAGAAAAGGAACGAGAGAGAAATAGAAGGAATAGACTTTGGGTGAAGGCAGAAAATTACTGATCCATGAAGGACAAGGATAAGAAAATATTGATGTTTGGACCTGATATAAATACACGAAAATACTCATTTTGAGAAATGGTTGTGTGACTATGATGTAATGGAACACTTTTCCATCTGTTTATTCGTTAGAATAGCAAATTTGTTAATTGTCTCCTACACATCGATTCATTTTTTCCAGCTGTACACAGAATATGAATAGGATATTTGGCATTGTCCATAAATGTGCCCAGCTCAGTTCAAAATTGGGAAAATTTCATATTTGTTTCTTTGTTCCGTTCACAGTTATAGATTTCAGAATTATCTTACCCAGAACTTATCTTACATCACAGTGACAGGAAAAAAGTCACGTGTATGATCTCCTTGTTTATATAATAAAATTTCACTAATTATCAGTTTAATCACTGATTCTGCTTTGATCCAATAAAACTATACATAATAGACAGAATAATTATAAACAAAATGTTCTGAGAATATCAAGGTTTATCAATAAAAAATAAAAAGGCACAGCTCAAAGCCTATTCATTTTGAATTTACAAATAAAAACACAGCATACAAAATACAGGCAAATATTAGAATATAATTTGGTAAATACAAAGTTAAGACATTCAGTAAAGAAATTGATATATAAGAAGTAAAAAGAAGAAGAAGAAGAGAAAAATAAATGAAAACAAGAATGGAGGAAAGAATGAAGGAAACATGGTTGACAGTAAAATAAGAGTTTACAATTAATATGTGTATAAGACCAGTTTTGGTATACAAGTAAAAAGACTGTAAAGAAAACCGCTTCTGACCAGTGTAACAGATTTAGATTTTAAAAAATTGATGAATTAAATAGGCTTGTCAATAAATCTTTAAAATAATTTCTATTTAAAATGTATATACAGATCGGCTGCTGCATTTATGCTATATAATTACAGGTGCTATACATTACATTTCATTGAACAAATATTATATCTTGGGTATTTAGATTGATATGCTATTGAAAAACTTGGTTGATTGTAAGACAGGTTCGGTATCAAAAGGGTTAAACTTAAGAATCAGATATTCTTTCGCAATTTCAAACATGGTTGACAGTAAAATAAGAGTTTACAATTGATATGTGGATAAGACCAGTTTTGGTATGCAAGTAAAAAGACTGTAAAGAGAACCGCTTCTGACCAGTGTAACAGATTAAGATTTTAAAAAATTGATGAATTAAATAGGCTTGTCAATAAATCTTTAAAATAATTTCTATTTAAAATGTATATACAGATCGGCTGCTGCATTTATGCTATATAATTACAGGTGCTATACATTACATTTCATTGAACAAATATTATATCTTGGGTATTTAGATTGATATGCTATTGAAAAACTTGGTTGATTGTAAGACAGGTTCGGTATCAAAAGGGTTAAACTTAAGAATCAGATATTCTTTCGCAATTTTCAGATTATTACAAAAAGTGTATCTGTGCAGATATTAGGTCCACTTTTCGAGATCAGGCTTGCATTGATACATCAGAGCAAACTGTAGATGGCGCTATACCGCGACGACATTAACCTGGTCGACTCACCGCCTGAAGGTTTGCAAAAATGACAGCCTTTACAAATAGATATTCTATGAGTGGTTTACAAGTGCATGTCGGTGATCAATAGGTATCGATTGACGACTTTTGCTGTACTATTCTGAATCTTCTTCCTATTCTTCTTCTTCTTCCCCCTTTCTTGTTTCTTTTCCTTCTCAATCTTCATCCTTTTCTTCTTCTTTTTATTCTTCTTTTTATTCTTCTTTTTCTTCTTCTTCTTTTTATTCTTTTTCTTAATCTTCTTCTTCTTCTTTTTCTTCTTCTCCATAATCATCTTATTATTTTTTCTTCTTTAATTATTCTCCTTTTTCCAAAATAAAACTTGAAACAAAATAAAGGAGGGCGGAAAAGAAAGGAGGGAAAAGAAAGAAGGGAAAGATGGGGGAAGAAAAATAGGCAGACAAAAAGGGGAAGAGAGAAGAAACAAACACTATTATACGTTTTAACTATATGCCTGGAAATTAAGAGAGAGGGGGCAAATTAAGAAAATGTTATAATCCTGTAAATGGAAATGAAATTAAAAAAAACAATGGTTATCTTTTGTGGTTTCGTTCAAGATGTTTTTTTTTTTTTTTTCATTCGAAACGTTTTAACAGATTAACCAGTTTTAATGAATAATTGTTTGGACTGCCATTTTAAGTGATAATTATAACTACATAATGATCCGTCCACTTTTAGAAAAATATCTATTTCCTCTTCTTTCCCGCGTACGTTCGATTGTCATGATTGTTTTGTATTTATATGTTCCATGGAGACTAGAGAATGGGAAAGAAAATTGACTGTATTCAGACTTTTTATTTATAAAGATTTTGATATAAAGGTCTCTGAAAAAAATTCGTATTCAATATCTCAAAGGAAATTCAATTAGCGGAATTGAACATAAATATGTATGCCTTGAAATATAGGCCTATACTCGAACGATTCATACAAAGAGAATGCCGTTTCTGCTGCATGTAAAATAGTCAGGGGGTGAATATTAATACACTTTTGATTTTTTTTTTTTTGCGTTACAGATCGCTGGCTATATAAATATGAACAAGGGCTGTTTTTGGAGTTCCTTGGCCAATATCTCAGCCTCTTCAGGTTAAAGGGGAACTAACCCCAAACAATAAGTGTAGATATTCTGTAAAACGAGATGAATTCCTGCCTTTTGATGTACAACAAATCTTACGAACCTGTACAAGAGATATATAAATGAAGATTTCTTGGCATGATGTTATGCCTTTTAGCATTTAAGGGGCGCAGCCATTTTTATTAAAACGTGACGTACCAGTTGGGGTTCTACATGTATCATGCACCAAGCTTTAATTGGAAAGACTTTTTAATTCAATAACAAAACCTTTACTTTTCAATGAGGGAAAATCATAGACGGGAAGGTAAAACTTACATTCGGTGAAAATTCGGTGATATTCTGTAAAACGAGAAGAATTCCTGCTTTTTGATTTACAACAAATCTTACGAACGTGTACAAGAGATGTATAAATTTTTTTTTTTTTTTTTTTTGGGGGGGGGGGATGATGTTATGCATTTTAGCATGACATGGGCGCAGCCATTTTCATGAAAATGTGACATACCAGTTGAGGTTGTACATATATCATGCACCAAGCTTTAATTGGAAAAACTTTTTAATTCAATAACAAAACCTTTATTTTTCAATGAGGAAAATCATAGCCGAGAAGGTAAAATTACATTCGGTGAAAAATATATAATAGGGTAATAATAAGTGTAACTCATTTATGTAAAAGTTCCAAAAGTATAGCGGTTGAAAAATCTGTTTTTTCATTTATGCGAAACCTTCATCCCAGAACAGCAACAACTTATTTATGCAATTTCCGTTCTGGCAACTGGAGTACAAAGGATAATAGCAGGGGAATGAAATGCTTCAACACAACAAACACCTGGGAAGGAATCATCCATAATTTATATTGAATACATTTATTTGATAAACGACTCCGCGTCATGTAATCAAGAAAATGGCGACGCCTGTGTCTTGCCGAGAAACTGTACTTTATTCTTGCTTTATGCCTTTCTCATACACTTTGGTAGGAATCTTGTAGATTGATGGGCAAGAATGCACTAAATTTATCAAAACAAAGAACAAGTTATTCTGTGGGGTTAGTTTCCCTTTTATAACTTGAAAATAATTCGAAATACCTCCCCCCCCCCCCCTAAAAAAAAAAATATTACTGAAAAAATGAATGTCTGGCCGATAAATTATTATTGATTAGCATTTGGGCATCAGGACGTCTATATTTACGAAATTAAGTCATTCCAATTACAAAAATACATCACCATTACTAACGTAAAAGCAGACATTTTGAATCGCATGTATATTTCTTCTTTGTGGTTCAAAATACCCGATTTTGGTTTGCCGAACGATGAGGACACTAATGGATCTAAGCTTTACACGTTTTGATTGGAGCGTATTTTGAATGAAAGACCCGCCAGGTTTGGATGTTTCCCGAAAATTCCTGTCGAGGATTCAAAAGGATTCTTTAAAGTTATTCATCAAAACATGAAAGACAGAAGCGAACATCATCGACACGCGATATGTAAGGAATATCCTATTGTCACGAATGAAACCTACCCAAGTGATGTAATATTATGAACAAAATAAGAAATGAAGGAAAAATAGAAACCAAGCAACAACCTTCTATAATATATGCATTATTTTGAAAGGATGAAAAATATTACCACGACCTCTCGTATAGATGATTAATAATTATTATCTTCTCTGTCAAAGTTAGAGGAACAAATTGCCCCGGGAATTGCCTGACATAAAAGCATAGTGTCGAATCCGTTATAATGATTATTTCAACTATACGTAATGACGTAAATGACTAATTTTGAAAAGAAATTATAATCGTATACATTAATCTTCTTCTTTTTTTTGGCGGGGGGTCAGTAGTGGCGCTTCATTATGCGTTCCCGTATACCATGTAACTGTACATGACTATATAAAAGAGTTGATTGTAACTTATTTTTTAAAAGTATGGTTTTTTGTAGATGATGATGATGATGATAGTGGTGGTGGTGGTGGTGGTGGTGGTGGTGGTGGTTAGTGATGATATTGGTGGTGCAGGTAACAATGATGATGATGATGATGTAAATAAAAGTGATGATGATAGTGGTAGTGCTAATGTTGGTTGGTGATGATGATGTTAATAATAATGGTAATAAAGATGGAATGGTGACGTCGATGATAAAGTATATGAGACCGGCCGATCACTAAAAGTACAAGTTCTAGAAAACACGGAGAGATAAAAAGTTCTTAAAAATTCACGAGACCGACAACGTGCTTCTGATGATGATGGTGGTGATAATCATGGAGATGATGATAATGACGTTGATGATAATGCTGGTGGCGATGAATGGGATGATAGGCCTAATGATGGTAGTGATGAGGATGAGAATGATGATGATGTTGATGAGATGATGCTAATGGCGACGAATTGGAAGATGATGGTGGTGCATGATGGCGGTGGTGATCATGATGAAACGATGAACATGACGATGATATTGATAATGATGATGAATGTGAAGACGACGACGACGATGATGATGATGATCAATGTGATGGTGATGACGATGATGATGAATCTGATGACCATGATGAAGATGATCGGCTGCAGCTGGATAGTCCTCCTTCCAATCTCTAAAAATATAAATATATTCTGCTCATCTGTTACACTGCATTTCCCATTTTTTTCCCCTTCAAAATAACCCATTATAATCTTATTATAACGATTTTCGAGTCATTCCAACAAGAAAATGGTTGATGATCTTTGATGAGGTATGAACTACGGCCGCGAGACAGATAGGTGATGTGCTGTAGTGCGGCGTATTTTATCCCTCCGCATGACCTGCCGAGGACTAATATGAAGCGCGTTTATGTCCTGTAAACGAATGAGATACAATCTTACCGGAAAAACAGGCATCTCCGAAATATCGCTATGAAAATGAGCCCTGCCCTACCTAGGTGTTTTTACCTCCAGATATGCTAATGAGCTAAGCAAATGTATCATGACGTGGTATGGATACTGTGGCGTGATTGGCTGAGAGGCGGTTGACAGCGGGCAATCCATGAAGATGATTCGAAGACTGTTGATCTCCGTGTAATCGCGTCATTTGTGTAATTTAGAATTGCGCACGACCCACTTGTACCAAAGCAGTTCGCACAATGTTTGTCTCGGCGCAAATATTCTCTCTCTCTCTCCCTCTCTCTCTCTTCATTCTCTCTGATTGAGAATATAATTGACAGCAGTGGGGCTGTCCGCATTGGGAAAAAGGGGGAGGGGTGTGAAGGAGATTGACAACTTGTAGTCATTATCTGTAAGACTTCTTATAATTAAATGAATACTTCAAAGAGAATCTCATGAACCACAATATTGGGTATATTGCGCTTTATTATTATTTTGATAATTCTGTTTCTGACAAAACAAAGATGAGATTCTTCATCATCATCCATCATCATCATGATCAACTTTTTCTTTTACCTTTCTTCTTCCTTTTCTACTTTTTCTTTCTCCATGCTTCCATCTACTTATGTTCCTTTTATCATTGCTATTATTGTTGTTGATGTTCTTCTTCTTGTTATTGTTGTTTTTGTCATTATTATCATCATCATAATTCATTTATTATTACAATTTCATTAACATTGTTGTAGTTATTATAATTATAATGATTGTTTTCGTTATTATCTATTTCCTTGTCTACTTTCGAGGTTCGTAATTACATTATAGTTACTTCCAACATCATTGCATCTATAGGACTGGATGACACTGTTTACAAAATCATTATTATTTTTTATTATTATCATTATAATCATTATAATTATCATCAGTATTAGCGTCATCATCATAATCATCTCCACTATCATTGTTAGCATCTGTTGTTTTTGTAGAAAGTATTATAGTTGTATTTGTTATCTCTTTTGTTGCCTTCTCGTCAAATAAGGTAATAAACATTTCCTTATTCTTAATTTCACGTACAGAAACAGAAACAGAAAGTCAGCATAATTATTATGAGCCTATATTGATTTAGAAAAATATGCAGGTTACACAAGCTTATATACAAGTCGACTAGAAGTCATATGACATTTTCCTGATTATTATGCTGAATATGAATTTAGTTATACATTAATTAAACACATTATTTTGTTTCCTTTATTTGCTTTTATAATTGATGAAATAAGCCTCCTATGCAAACAAGAACTAAGATGTAAATCAAATTAATTTTTTTTAAAGAATATAAAAGTATTTAAACAAAACTAATAGAAACATAACAACAACATTAACAACAACAACATAAACAACTTTCAAACCAGAATAGATATTCCTCAATGTTAAATTAACTAATCTACCTACAAGGGGAAAAGGTCAGGAAAAAAGCCGACTAAAACTTTGACCCACTAATTATACAAATGTAGGCTAAGCAAGAAAAAAAATACCAAGCAAGTGGCATATAGGCCTACAGGTTACAAGCACTAAAAATAAAACAGATTCTTAATCAAATAAGCGGCATCATCCAGTCCTTACAATAATTTGCCATGATTGGATTTAGTTTCCGCATTTCTTTCTCGTAAAACAAGCTTGACAGTTCATACAACAATAGCTGTTGACAGAGGCCGGACCCGCCCACTGACCTCGCCCCGCCTACATAAACATACTCCGCCCCTGTCCAACTGACCGCCCTAACCGCCCATTTTGTTACATGGGCGCGCGCCCCTGTTTAACGAGAAGCGCGTAATATATACACGTGCTTTAAGAGCACGTGTGCAAACCACGCCCCTTTGACTAAACGTAAACAAACGTTGTTGTTGTCTGTTGACCATGATTACATCCCTCTGCAACACTGTTGCAACGAGGTCACATGATATACACCACCGACAACTAACACTAAGAAGGTTGTTCAATCTGTATTTAAAAAAATGGTATCCCTATTTGTATCATAGAACAATTACCTTCAATATTCTTTTATTTTTTACATTTTACATTTATTCATCATAACATTTTAAATATTTTATCCGGCACCGATGGGCGTTTGTAGTCTTTTTTGTTACTGAACATATCATTCCAATCATATAGATCTTCATGAACCATCTATGTATCTATTCCTCAATTCTATGAAAATTCGATCATCACCGTTTATCATATTAAAACTAATTTCATACTTTAATTCAACGTGGTCGGCCTACACTCAGTTGCTTTTTCTTTTTCTCTTGCAAACCTGAATAAAGAAGTTAAAACAATTCTCTGAGTCGTTCTCGTAAATATGAAAAGTGTTTTTTATTAAAATTAATTGAACAAAATAAACGGTCCTACGTATTCCTTCCTAAGAAAAGTTGAAACTAAATAGTTATGACAAATATCTTAATAATCCCATGATCTTTTATTGACGTTGATGCAATGCAGACATAAATTCAAAGAATTCAACTTTCGTCGAAAGCATTACTCACAATAGATTCTAGAAAAACAGCGCGAAGCCCGTGACGCGACAGGTCCATCAAATAAGTTATGCAAAATAACGCAATTTGTGCCCACACGACGAAAAAATATACCCCCTATTGTCTGAGAAACGAACCATACCGTGTAATGCCTTACACACAGTGCGTCCACAAAATTTCATTCATGTCGATTTTTTTTGTTATTGCCTCGCGAGCGTGACGTCACGCACATCCTACAAACCCACATGTAGACAAAATATAATTCACCGCTAGAAATTCCCATTTCCTCGGATAGCTTACCCTACCCGCTTAGTCCCCGCTTTTTATTGGAGTTATATAGGATTAAATACTTCAGAAACCAAAGGGAAACCTTTGGTGATATCGGGCTTCATGAATGAGTGAGTAAAATAGAGAAATTAATTCAATATATTGTTTTATTTCAATCTGAAATGTTTGACTTTTTTTGTTCCTCGCGACTTGACAGACCCCTCGCGAATGATCGCAAGATTACTTTGTTCTGAATGTCCCCAATGATTATATCACTTCAAACACTCACTTTAGTCGGCACATCGCACATATTTATGGCCTTATATTATTTAAATAGACACATATACCCCAAAACTAAGCATACACCGACATTTCCACAATTTAAACGATGAAATATGAGGGAATAATAGTGTATAATTTGCCGGTAAATTGGTTCAATTCTAATTGTAATATCCGAATGTGTATACTTCTTATACAAAGAAATCTCGGGGTCATTATCTCGATGTATACTCCGTTAATAGCAACCCCCCGAATTCGTCGCAACATTTGCCAACATCTTCGACGATTTTTGGTGAAATAATAACACATTTATGTCCACAAATACCATGATGTGCCAAAGGTACTAGTGCCTGGATGATTGCGTAACACTGGAGCCGTGATTTGGGTCGAATGTTGTGAAATTTGGACGTAAGTTTGCCCAATTTTTCGCCAAGCCGCGGGGTGCGAAGCCGTCATGTTACGCGCAGCTGCCGTGTAGCCGTAGACGACTCATGCATAAATTGACTCCTCATATATCCTTTTACCTATTTATACGAAACAACAAGGGCAAACAAAAAAATGGTGTCCGTTTCTTATCCGGAATCGTCGCTCGATTTGTGACTAAATTTGACGGAATTTATCCCAAGTTTTCATCCATTCACTTCACTACAGGCCCAGGTAAGTAACATACGAGTGTGTGTGGGACACATCAGTACACATTCAATCGGATTTATCTGTGTTTTCGTTGCATTTCCTTACGGCTTTATCTGACCTTCCAATATGTCGAGCTGGTGGAAATCTTTCGTTCTTTTATTAGAAAACAACCACAGGGATCTCTTTATTCTAAATTGCTATATCGACTGGCGTCTTCATCTCCGATTTACGGTAAGATTTCTGACTAAAATTTTAGGAATTATCTCCTATCGTGTCCGCATTGACCCCGAACACACGTGTGTGTGTTCACTGGGGGCTATCAGTGGTCAATTTGTACGAATTTCGGCCAAATTTTCATACTTGTTTGTCGGCGTTTCGGATCGTTCTAATTTATTACTGCTGTACTTGTTAAAATATGAAAGGTCGTTACACACTGGGTGTGGATTCACTATCGTTCGTCTGCCATCTTTATTCCCCTTCAATTGGCGATGATTTACTTGGCCGTTCTAATCGCACTGAAAATGTTCTGCTCTATGTTGAGAATTGCTATCGCATTGCTTGCACCGTGCTGTGCCTTTGTTAGATGGGATTTGGGGGTCATTTTTGCAGCAGCTTTCCTTGGAGTTGATCAATTTCACTTTCCTTGCTGACAGATGCCTGAAGACGATTATCCAATTGTCTTTGTTCCCCAAGACCCCAGTCCCAGGTGGGGCTTTCAAAAGTACCTCCTGTCCCTCTCTTCTTTGAGTTTTCTCTACTTTTCTCAGATTTCCCTGATAACTTTCTCGTCACCTTTCCTCATTCATGTGAACTGCCAGAGAAGTTTATGTGAATAATTGTTTAGTTGCTACCTCATTCTTAGCCTGCCTGTCTTATTTTAATTTTCGTCCCTAGGCTTAAGAACTGTCATGATTTTTTATTTATCTTCTCATGATTTATTCTTCTAGATCTACTCTAGAATATTTACATCTTAAAATAGATGTATCTATAAATAGATGTGTCTAAAAATAGATGCCTCTAAAATAGATCAAATCTTGATGATAAATAGTTTGTGTATTTACATGATGCAATTTCTTAACCTAACATGCTATGGACATGTGAACTCATCTTCTGCTAGCCTATTACAGATGTCAAGCCAATATATTTGAACATTTGAAACACAAGATAAATAAGTTCACGTTCATGAGAGAAACAATTCCAAGAATTTAAATGTCAATTCATGTTTTCAGTATGATGTTGATGTTGATATAATGACTTTAATGTTATGGTGTGTGCCATTCATTTTATGTAGGTTTCAATTTTACACCAATGATTGCATTGCGATCACGATAGTATATTTCGTCTCAGCAATTTGAACTTGTACATCTGTAAATTATACACAATGCTTTTATTTGCTTAGTCTGTCTGAAACTAAAGAAATAAATTTTTTAAGAGACATTCCAACCAGCAGATTTGATTTTTTTATGGGATGGAGATTTTTTTTTAAATGTTGTCCTAAATTAGAGCATTACATTTCTCCAGAAAAGAGGACTACTTTTTCAATAACGATAATAAACTAAAATTTAATTATTTCATAATAATATTAATAATAGTAACAATACATATTTTAATGCTTTATATTAAAACTGTAACTAAGCGTTGTACTATCATTACCTTGGCATTAGCTGGCCTACTCTCATTTCAGAGGCGCTCTGCGGCTCTGGCATCCATGAAAATATTGTGCCATCTTATTAGAAATCTAATAAATTTTCTTGTTGAAATGTTCCTTAAAGGCCTTACACATTCTTTTAAATTTTAGGAACAACTTGAGAATAATACCCAATCATATAAATTAACCAGATGACCATAGGTTGACCAATGCTTCACCAACGCTACACCAACGAAGCTATGTTATAAGTTACCGGTCGAGTTTCTGAGCTAATCGTAACTCTAATCCTAATCCTAACCCTAACTCAGGGCTCCATACTCACTTTTTGGGAATGGGGTCCAGATTGAACCTTTTTACAGTCTCTGTGCATGAACCCCATGTAAAAAATTCTAAATTTTAGGGGTCTGGACTTATATTTTAGGTGCCCATGTGTCCTGGGTGCCTGTTAGTAGTTAGCCCTGCCTAACCCTAAACTTTACCCTCACCCTCACCCCATGCCTCCATCATACGCAAACATACAATGGTGATGGTATGGTAATCTAAAGATGGCCAAATTTTTTGTAACAGTTGGACTGCGTCAAGTCATTCTCACTTTGGATGATGTTAATGTATTTGCATTTGATGCAGGTATTTAGAATACAATGGCAGTAAAGTAGTTAATGGCTTAATGTTTTGACTGAAGATCGCTGTTGATCTAGACGAAATGCCAAATTATTCATTGTATGCAAGCACTGTCCTAAGTTGTTGAAAAATGTAAATGTGCCATCTTTATAAAGAGCAACAAGGATGTATATATCTTAACTGTCAAAGTTCTTTAAGTGGCAGCCAATATCAGGATGTTATGTTTTATCATGTGACATATTTGCCAATTAATTCATAAGGATACTGTTTTTGAGGTAAAAAATAGTTAGACAAAACGGATGTGCTGATTATTTGTGTGCATTTTTTTTCTCCATTTCATAATGATGGAATCGCACACAGTATTGACAAGCATATTCATACAAATTACATTATATGTTCTACTGTGTGTAGTATTTTGTATGGCATACCGCTGGTGTACTGTACCGCAAAGATCCCCCACCCCACCCCCCCCCCAAAAAAAAAAGTGTTTGAAGACAAATATTGATTAAAGAATACATTGTTTGTGTTTTCTTTCTGATGTATCAAGGACTTTTAAAAACTGGAGTCCCAACTGGCAACAAATTATTTCAAGCAGCGATATATGTTTTGATTTAATAAAGTGTACCATGCAAAAGGCCTGGTACATTATTCATTCTGTATTACTGTAAATGGCATGTGAGTACATGAGTACAATGAATGTGAATTTCATGTGATAAGGAAACCTAATGAATGTGATTTAGTTGAACTTGAATTAGATCAAAGGTGAATCCATGCAAAAGGATACAAAATGATCCAGGAAACAAAATACCAGTAGTTAACACGGACATGCAGATTATCTTAATGGAAGGAAGAAAGAAAGAAAAAGATACGAGTAGCGAACTTTGAAAGTTTGATTTCAGGCCATTTGTTCCTGTGTAATAATAGGCTCAGGTTCAGGCTACAATATTTAGTACCGATGCAAGTTGCGTTTGGCATGCAACAGAAATGAAGAAGCTAGATTTTGACTGAAAGTGAAAACAAACAAAAAATAAATAGAGAGGATATATATTTAAAGTATTAAACTTGCCAAAGTTTAGTGGAATAATCATATACATGTAATGACAAAGATGTGTGTTTTGTAATATGGATGCTTCTGCCTCATCAGGAATTACAGTATTAGTCTGGTATGAGTGTGTAGTTTTGTGAACTCCTTGTTTTGGGTTTTTTTTTTTCCGAACATTTCTTCGAACAAATGCGTCCTCCATTCAGATTTTCTATTTGCTGAAAGTGTACACTAATGTATAAGGATTTAGCTTGATTTTTTAAAGACGGTTGTCTTATATATATTTTAGGACAGCGAATGGCGCGAATAACCTTTAAACCACATCTTTCATGAATGGTACACAGTGTTGGTTGTGAATGGGACCCAGCTGTTTCCCCTAGTGCACACTGACTACAGTGTACATGCTTACAAGCACTACGTGATCAATCACATTCATATTGAGTGTCTTCAGGTTGCGTTTTATTGTGGAAATCTCACACAGACTAGATTTCCCTTTTCCACTGCAGGAGGCTGCAAATAATAAAATGTAATTTGATTGGATTCTGCTGAAAGTCATGGCTACAATATGTCAATTTGGGAGGGAAGGTTGCAGGAATTTGCAAAGTGACTGCTCAAATGCACTGATCCCAACCCTGCACATGAGTCCTAAAGAATGGGTAAAGTTGATGGCTTCTTCATTGAAGATGACAGACAACAATTTAGAGATATAGCACAGGTATGAGCGATGTTGCTTGTTAGTGTAATTACTTAAATTGCTTGCTACATGAAGGACATCATTGCTATAATCACTTGGTATTTGTAACTGTAAATGAATTTAGAGTGTTTGCTTTATAAAATCGCCTTATTCACAAAGCTTAAAATGTAAAAGCAGGGTACTATAAGTTCTTTCAATAGCCATACAGGTAGGCCTACATAGTCTGTGTGGAATACATTGTGAATAGTGGGACCTCGTGAAGTGAATAAAACAAATATACTTTTCACCCACATAAATCAGACATGACGTGACAGGATTCATAAACCTCAAATAAAAACATGTTGTACATTGTGTACAATCATTTGTAAGTTGTAATCGATGCATTTGGAAATATCAGTTTTCAAGATAATAGGGCATGATCAGATGAGTTCTTAATAGTGTCTTATTGATAATAAATTGATTTCTCTGGCCAGGCCTTTTTGCCAGGCATGCCTATCTCATAAAATCTATGATTTTCTTACTTTGTTGTTTGTGGTATTATATAGCAGGGTTCTTGTTAATAGCCGGCAACCGGCTATTTTTTCCGGCTGTAACGGCAATCGTAGCCGGCTGTAAGCCTCTCAAAAAAAAAAATAATAATAATACAAAAATCACATCATATTCGGTCAAGTCGCTATCTCAAATTTCTGTTATCACAAGCTTCACGAAGACACGCTTTCATAGCGCGGGGTTGTGAAAACGGTCGTAAAGAAATGAGATGAAACGTCTCCGAAACGATCGTAAAATAAAACCCTATTAAAATATGGACTTGCGGCGCGGCGCACGCGGGGGCAGAGCTATCTATGCCCAGTGCGCCAGAGCCAAGCGCAGGCCGGCAAGCTAGCTTACGCAAGAAAAGCGCGCGTTGTGAGCCGAGCTGAGCTAGCTGAGGGAGGGGTGTATTATTAAGTGTAAATGTGACCATGAGGATTAACTGACTGTACTGAAGAATTAATCTTACAACTATTATGAAGCCCTTTGGCTACAGTAACAGTCTAACATTGGACTTAAGGTTTTATCAGAATGAGATATAGTCACTCTTCCTCGCTCCGTCTGTTTCAATATGTTCAGTCAATCATCCATGCAATCTTCATTATTGCTCAACAGATTGAGCAAACGATAATATCATATTCAGAGAGGAAAGTAACTGACAAAAACAACTTTGGAAAAGATGTTTAACCACGAGGAACATAACTTTTCTTTCAGAATCTTCCCAAAATATGATCATTTCATCCTTGCTCAATCTGTTTCAACGCATTTTTCAGTTTCCACGCAAATGGACATTCATCTTTGCTCAACCTATTTCAAAATAATGAATTCTCACTCAATGAATTTATTAAATTAAAAAACTTAGCAGCATCTTCACCTCATCAAGAATTACACATTTGGAAACTTTTGGTGCAATAGAAAGTGTCGACGTGACTCACTGTTTTCATGAATGAAATCTTGCAAATGAAAGCTCAGTCGTAATAGCAGACGAAGCGTGATTGAAATAGTCAAATACTTTCTTTTTTTTTAATTAATCAAATGACGTATTACTATATGACAGCCAACCCATGGAAGGCTAAATTACTTTCAGTTTACAATAAAAACATTTTGTGAAATAACATAAAACATAAACTGTAAGAAAAAAACACACAACAGTTTATAGTAGTACACAAAACTTGCGAAAACATATGAAACAAATAATAAATTCATTTATTGATTGCCGTTAAGTTAGTCCAACGACATTCAAGTCAAACTTTTTTATTCCATATTTTATTCTTTTCAGTCCCTTTGACCGTTTATACACGCCGTTTTAACGATTAGCCACGAATCTCCCTAATTCGTACATATGCAGGGAATAATTTTCCTGGTATCGCATCGCAATTTGCTATGCATTTTTGCATGACTGCTATACAAAATATCTTTTGTGTAGCAGTTTTCTTCCATAGAAATGTACAGAATTTCATTTGAAATATTTATCCATCGGCTGAAATTGCTAATCAAAAATTTGAGGAAAATTATTCCCTGATATGTTCACAAAACAACAATCAACCCCTTTTAACACACGCCTTTGAAGTTTGTAGTTCGTAAAATTATGTTCAAACAATAATCAAGTCCATCCAGGTACGCACGCTGAAGAATAAGCACTCACGATCACAAACGCACATGTATCACAAACACGAGTCGACGTAAACATACACTCAGCTCTGGCAACGCAGCGACCACGTGCGTTTGTCCTAGTGTGTACATTCTCTGAGTGCACCGAAATACAATGCCGCATGTATTGCGCACTCGTTACGAGTGCGGAGATATAACGTTATCATGCATGGCATTCCTGCACTGATCTCGATGTGTTTTCTTTTGCAACTCATTATTCGCGCTGGAGTTGAGCCAAGTGTGCCTTGGAATGCCTAGCGCATATTTCATGATTTTGACTGCGGAATTTGGGTTTGTAGATGGATTAAAACATGGATTAAATTGCTGGTAAGAAACAGCATTTTTCGTGGCTGATACTAGAAAAACTTAGGGAGCCAGCCGGGCTCCTCAAGCACTTTTTCAGGGAGCCCGCAGGGGTTTCAGGGAGCCAATGGCCACCGGGCTCCCGATAAAGTCGAGCCCTGTCCTAGTAGCCTACTTTGTCTTTTAAATCAGTGTTACATACACACACACACACACACACACACACTAACAAAGGAGCTCAAGTGACCACAATAATTCCGTATCAATTAATTTATTGGCAATCCTGAAATGGTGTCCCTGTCGGCTGTGGAGAAAAGTATTATAGATTAAATCCCACCCAAAAATTATTTAGAATGAAAATACGCTGGTAAAATCTTTTCTTCTTTTTTCAGAACAATTTCTAATGATTTACAATTAATTTATTATTATCACAAAGCAGTAATTACACAAAATGATACATTCCATTGGATTTAACAAAATGTAAAACTTATCTGTAGTTTATTCATGAACGATATTTTTTAATTTTTTTTTAAGTCTTACGAAAAAGTAATGGTTGTGCTTCTATTACAGAATGTTCTAGTGAGAAGTGTGCACCTCACTGTGATCAGAAGTCTTTACCAGACCCCTGTGACAGCTGTCACATACCTGCAAACCATTTACCAATCCAATTTTGTCATATTTTTTTTATGTGTGTTCCAATTTTTTAAATTTTTTATCGCAAACGATTTTCTTCACTGACAAGGTCCTGTAAACGTCAGTTAACCGTTTTTGCCCAGGACTACCTTGTATCATTATCATGTAATTCAAAATTGTAGATTCATCACAAATATGATTGATTTATCAGAAACAATAATGGAGCATTTTCATTTCATATTGTATATCATATGAAAAGTAAGTTATTCAGCCAAAATATTTATGATCTTTATCATTAAACTATGGCTCATACAGTGTGGTCATATCTTCAAAAATAAGGCTAAGATAGCACCAGAGAGCATCTAAAACCCTAAAGCTTCCAGGGCCCTTGGGCGGGCCCTGGACCCCGGCCGCAAGGGACTTCGCGCTTCGCGCTCGTGATGTGCTGTGCGCTCGCTTCGCGCACATGGTGATGTGCGCTATGCGCACAGAGATTTTTCTTTTGCAATTTTAGTAGCCTCCTGTAAATCATAAATAGCCTGCTATCAGAAAAATTAACAAGAACCCTGATATAGATACTATACTATGTACGGTAGTCAATTTCTCTACTCTTGTTAGATTTATGCCTGTTTCCTGGTTTCATGCTGTTTGTAGAAGCAGATAATACCCATAAAATTGCATAACTATACCCCTAGAAATGATCATGATCAATACTTGGAAGAAACATGATATGCAAATTGTAAATGTTTACATCCAAAAGAAAGTAAGGCATTAGGGAACAAAACGTTTTGCAAAATACCAGCACATTTTATGATAGCACTTGGTTCTTCCAATCCAAAGCTTACTCACAAAGAAAAAAGGCTGACTACATATATAATCTGCAGAAAAACAAGATATGTTGCTCACAGTTTAACTTGAATACCTTTTTAGTAATTTCAATATCCTGCCTCGGTTTCAGTTTCTAATTATTTTCCACCATGGGAAGTATAGCTTGTACAAGGAGACAGAGTTGAAGAAAAAATAGGAATAATACTGCACTTCCCTTTTATAGCCAGCATGTACTGTATGAAAGACATATGTCAGAATTCATCGGGCGTGCGAGAGAAAAGCAAGCAGTCTCAATTACCGCTGAATGGAATATTTTATGACCAGGTGAAAAAAAACATGCAGAAAATTATTCTAGCTAGCTCGAGCTTTCTCTCTCTCTCTTTCCCAGCCCACTGTCTCACTCAAATATGAATAGATAAGCCAACATTTTGATGTGCATTCTTACGTTGTCGTGTGCGTTTTCTCTCGGAGTAGCTGTGATTATAATAAGCCACGACAATTGCTTTTCACTTTTAACCTCCATGGGCTGTGTTATTTCATGAGTGTATAACGGCGTTCATTGCACAATTTCTCTTTTTCAATATTGCCTATGGATATTCTTTTGGTTGAGTTGACCTGACTTGCTTGTCTCAACTGGGTTTTTTTGGCCAGCCAGGAATGTGAGTATGGTTTTGATAATATTTTAACTACATGTATGACTGTTTATGAGTCAGCATACATTGTGCAAAGATAAGGTTTCCGCTATATATCAGTAAATGGCATTACAACTACTCTAATATGGTGATTGGCTGATTGCTTTACATTGCACGATGTTTAGTAGATGTAGTGTAACCTGTTTCTGTGTATGAAACCTTACAGTACATTTCTACAAAGAGGTATTTTGAAAATGATGTCTGATGAAGAAAGTTTGCTAAGCCGATGATTGAAATCTCTTTTGTATATTGTAGCAGAAAGGGATTTCTATCATTTCATCAATCCATTTCAAGTCATTTGCTGAAAAATATTAACTGTAGCTCTGTTTCTGAATCTACAGTATACAGTCGGTTTTGAAATGTTACAGCCCACATGATATATTTGTACAACATGGATGTTTCTCTGTCTCTCATACTATCTCTCTGTCTCTCTCTTTCATTTGTCAGCTTCTCCCTGTCTCTCTATCTCTCCATGTAGTGTAAGCTTCTAGAAATGACTGAGAGAATTGGAGGGACTGATTCTGTAAATATACCCACATGTTGAATGGACAAGTCCTGAAACTATAGACCAATGGAAGCTCAGACTGTGCCCAGTCTATTGTGTTAGTGTTTTCCTATGCTTTAATATAAAGATTGTACTCAACTCAGCAGTAAAGTGCTCTGTATTTGGTATATTCTTACCCCTTTGAATTTAAGTTAAACTTACATGTAGTTGCAATAATGCATGAGAATTGTTTTCAGAGCAGTTTTGTTGGAGAAAGGAAATAAACTGATTATTACATGCCAACAGAGTTACAGTAGGGTTAGGGTTGAGATTCAAAGCGAGCGTTACGTGAAGGTTTAGGAACTTTAGGAAATGTCTCTCTTTGGGACTTTTATGAGAGATTTTGCAGGTAAAGCTCAAAAGATGACATGAACTACATGTATTCAGTTTCATTGTGTGTACTTGTGTGCAGCTGGCTTTTGTTTGTTATAGAGTTAATCCCATTTAGATCGCTATCACTTTGATAAGTCCTTACAGACCTTAGAAGTAAATGATGTAGGAAAGGCTTGCTATTTTTCTGGTGATGGACTGTTGGATTTTTGTGTGGAACATTTCAGTTAAGCAATTGTCATGTAGGCTTGTATCTAATGATGTGAGTCGGAAATTGACTCCTTTTCAATATCAGCATATAAACTAAACATATCAAAGATTGAGTATGCTATTTCATTGTAGTATAACAAGTAAGTTGATTGAGGATTACATCGTAGATCTGGTTTTGAATTCATGTAAATGACATTTGCTGTAGGGAGCTGTATTGAACTGATTGGGTGCATGCATTGCTTGTGAAGACAAGGATATGAGGGCTCAGTTATCAGTCAAGTGAAGCGGAGAAAATACGCTGATGAATTATTACGAGAGCTCTCTCTGTTGAATGATATAAACATGCGCTGGTGCGATTGGGAGAGCCTGTTTTATTGTGCATTGTGTACTTGATAATGTATAAAGCAAATTGGACTCGTCTATCGCTCCCTCCTAATTATGTACGTGTAGGCTATGGACAGATATATCTCATTATGCGCAAACTTACTGCGTTCTGTCTATTATGTAAACATCAATTGGCATTCTTCGCAGGCAGCTAGGGTTGCTTGCAGCATATTTCATGAATTACTTATTGCGGTAAAGGAGAGGGCTTATGTATTTGATGTGTTTTTTGTGAGGCTTCATAGATAATGCGTGCGTTCAATGGTGCCAGTTACTGTTGTATTTTCTTGGTGTTTAAAAAAATAGTTAATAGTGCCTGAGGCTTCAAGGCTCACAAAGATGGTTGTGCATTGTTTAGGGAAATAATGTTTTGCAGCTGATTAAATGAAAAACAAACCTTTATATTAAAAGGTCTAATGGTTTTGACCTGATCTGACCAGTATGATCTGGATGACCAGGATTTCTTAGATGCATTTTGAAAGAATAGTTGTAGTTTGCTAGAGTAGAATAAATGTAGTATTCTCATTTAGGGGAACATTTTCAGGGATATAGGGTTTATTGGCTGAGTTATACATTCAGATAAAAAAAAAAAAAATTCTAATGGTTCAATTACAGGATCTCCACCTCCTATATTGTTGCTTCAGCAGATAGTTTTATATGTTTGTCTATATTTTATTGTCTGTGGGTTGAGGTTTATAGAAGAATAGAATAGGAAGAATAGGAAACTAAACAGTCTGTATTGATATGAAACTGCAGTGTATCATTCAAAGCAACATTCAGTTCAGTTCCTTGTTCAGGATATAATACAAGTACAACACTATAAATGGTGCATATTATCTGGCTGATAGAGTCCTAGATTAGGCTTTACCAACTCCAATGTATGGAAAATAACTATGTATCCACTGTGCCAAATAAGCTTTGAACAACAAAGCAGTTATTGAATTTATTCTGCGCTCGCCTTTTTCATTGAATAAATTTACAGTTTCCTCCCTTGCACTGCTGTGTAATCATTTATGCCCAAAGCTGCGTCTATGACTGAGTGTATGGCATAGCAAAGCAAATTTTGGGGCTACAGCATTTTAACTCCCCATTTATTTCAACATTGAAAGCAAGACACACACTGAATAACACACGGCAGGGTTTGTAAAGGGCAGAGTGGACTATTACATCCAACAAGATATAAGCTTTCCAGAATGTCTGTAATTTATATTCGCAAGGTTACCTCTTTGTGCTGTGTGTTCAAATCTAGACTCTAGTCTGATGTTTATTTTATGTGACCTCTCTGATCCCACATATATGTAGTGCCTAAAAATAAGAACCCTCTGTTTTGTTCTGCAGTGTGTTTTAAACATGTGTTTTTCATGTGATAATAGTGCACTGTGCAAGAATGTTCTTGAATAATGGCACTAAGGTGTAATAGTTGTTCTGTTATTTTACTGAACACGCAAGTTGTAGTACAACTTTTAGCATGATGCGCTTGTGTAGACTGGCTTTAGAATTTACTGTTTGTCTAATTTAGGGAAAGTGCTTGCAAATGGAAATGACTTTGCATCACAGATCATCATGAATTGACCTTTTTTTGAAGGGAGGATTACGTTTGTTCGTTAGTCATTAAACTATGGGTGTGAGCTGTATTCATAACGTCTTGGCATCATGTATAAGTTTAGGATATTTATTGAAATAACATAAATGTAGGCCTGCCTACATGTTCGCGGCAAGGTAGCAATGATAAGCATTGAATTGCAAAACTGGGTATGGAAGTTGAAGAAATTAACTACCGGTAATGCAATCTCTGAACTTATCAAGATAATATGATTATAGTTGTAAATCAAAAATGCCTCAAGGTATTCAAGTAGACAACCAGTCTTGTTTGGAATGTCTAACCTGCTGATTGATATTTGTTTCCATTTTTTATATATTTTATAGAAAAGGCATACAATGTACATTGCATAAAAATAAAATGACATAGTTCAAGCAAGTAAGAATCCGATGAAAAGAGTTTTGACGAATCATATTCTTGATATATGAATTATGTATATTTATCCCATAGTTAAATTTGTTGACTATTCAATTTTTGTGATCGAGTACAGGTATTTAACAGGTACACCTGTATACATTGATTTAGTTCAAATTATGAAACAATTTGATGAAGTGACAAGTCCATTCTCAATGCTATTGTTCCCAATTTCTAGACACTTTTGAAAAATATCCTAATCCTCATTTGGCTTTACTTTGTTTACTATGATTGTTAAAAGTCTTGCAATCTACACTTCTATGAATGAAACAGCTTCTTTTTCCCCAAGTCTATAAAAATCTCCAGGTGGTCTGTGATGATAATTCACGGTGATTCATGGGGCATTTTTTTCCCTTCATTCTTTTTCCCCCTCTGACATATCATCTTTGTCTCCGCGTGAAGTTGAATCGAGAGTTTTTTTCTTGGGCTAGATTGATTGCTAGATGATGATTGTAGTCGGTAATATGCCTTAGTTACAATACAAGCATTTCCTATCGTGAGTCATCAAGCCCCTTGCTGCAGTGCACTGGGTTTGTCTTAACACTGTAAAAGAAAAGAAAATTGTCTAAGTAACTTATGCAGTGTCACATACAATTTTAATTTGTTTGCAAATTTCAAGCTCGCGGGGATTATGTCGGCTTACTGCACACTCATACACATCACATGAAGTGTATTGAGAAAAACACTTCACTGTATATCACACTATAAGCCTTTTAGAGTTGCCCTGCTTGTATAATGTATCTGTGCATACATACTTATATCGTGAAAAGTTCACGCTTGTCAAATGACATTATTCTTTGCAGTCTGAATGCTACAAAACTTCTCCCTTGAAGGATGCTTTAAAGCTTTGTTGTCAAGGGCTTTTCATTGTAGTCCATAATAAACATAAAAATTGTTATAGTTCCTTGATAAGGAAAGTAAACTTTTAGATATTTGTGATTGAATTAACTTTCAAAAGAGAAAATATTGCCACAAAAAACTTCTTCTTAATTATAAGGATAACAACAGATTTGCTTGTAAAATTTAGAAAAGAAAAGAAAGTCATTCACATTTGATGATTGTTCCATGCTGTCTTCAAAGATCTTTAGAATTAGGTTGATGAATTGATCAATGATCTGATATCCACAAATAAAACTATTTGTTGACCTTTACGCATGTTGAATACAATTTCTTTAAGAACTGCATTGAATGTAAATTGGATCAAAATCAAATATCAAGTTCAAGTTAACAGTTATTCCATGCATTTACATTTACCAATATATAGATATAGAAATGAATTAGCAAAGATGATAGAACAGAATATTATAAGGAAAAGGAGGGGAAAAAACTCACAGCAACAGTTGGATGCTGATAAATGTAAACTTGCAATGTATGATAGAGAGTTTATTCTGTGTTTGTTATAACACATAAATAAGTTTTACTTGACTTTTCTGCTTCTGTGTGGTGTAGGCCTATGACTGTACTTGAGCAAACTTCCTATAAGAAAGCTGGATTGAATTACTTACAAATGATGAAGGTCTTAACAATGCAAGAATAAGATTTGTATCTTGAGCCACATCATTATCACAAGAATGGCTCCTAATGATTCAGAAATGAGATTTTCTAGTCTGGGAAAAGATGGATCAATATTGAATCTATTTGATGTAAAAATTAGACTGGATGCCTGACTAGAACCAAGCTACCGATTGTCATATTTCTGGTGCTGCTATTCAAAATATACTTGACAGCTGCTTCTGTGGCATGTATGAAATGGGAGAGGAGGGGGAGAGAATTATTCAAGTTCTTTGTGCTAAGTGGTGAAGTTTAACCCTCTATGTAGATAGAGGTATGACAACCTCATATACCATTGAGGGCCGGGGGTTGGGGAACAAAGGAACATGGCTTGGTAGTTGTGACCTACCCTATAATCATGAGTTCATTTCAGTTCAGTAGCCCATCTGATGGTTTCACTGTGCATGCCACATTATCCAAAAGAGAAAACATGCACTCGGATTTGAATGTTTTTCATTCTTTCAACAAAAAAGAGAGTAGTACCCGTGTAGATTTTTTCTTAAAAGAGATGAATTGGAAGTGAAAAGGTTGACTAAGGTTTATTTATTCTTATGATGTTTTGTCAAGCTACTGTGGTGTATGAATGGGCATCCTCCCTCCGTGTCTCAGTTGATACATGTACATGTTATGGAAGATATTTCCTCTTCACCTTCTGCAATAAAGCAAGCAAGAAGAGAGCGAGAGAGAAGTAAATCTGTGTGTAGCGTACATATGGGATCAGCTATAGCTGGGGCAGAGGTGTAGCCATTTTATTATCTCTCTCTATTTTTTTCCTGTACAATCTACATACAATGTCAAAAAATCTGTGTGTGTGTATATGAATACATCACAGTAGGACATGCATGTAATTCGGGAGGCCATCTGACTCATATCATAGGAGTCTTCTCTATGCTATGTAATGAAACTCTTTGTGTGTTTAATGGCATTAGCAGATTTCTCTCCCTCTCTCTCTCTCTCTCTTTCTGTTTTTTTCTTCTTCTTCCTCTCTGGTTCTGTGCCGCATCAAGGAGAAAATCTTTGGAGCATGCCATATGTGGGCTTCCAATACTCAGCGAGTTGCACATTTGCATAGCTGTGATTGATTTCTGCTCAGAGATTGGTCGACATTTTGCTATTAACCTGCACCCTAGCTATCCCAGGTTGTAGCCGACATTAGATTACTGGCTCTTCAGGACCTGAAGAAATTTGGCAGTAATGATATTAAGACCGTGACGTGATGATGATGATGATGATGTAGTCAAAATATGAAGAGTTCTGTGGTATCGATTGAAAAGTGTGTTGATACATGCTATTATAAAATTAACTAATTGAATATGGACCTTGAGATTCCTCTTGATCAAACCCATTGAGAAAGCAAAACTAAATCATCTCAAAATCAGTTACCGTGTATCTGATGTAATGCAAGCATGCTACCTTGGCTTGATGCCTTTTGCTAGGAGGAATTACTTTCATTTATCTAATCCTCCAATTCTTTCTGTGGGTCATTTTTTTTTTTGTTGAACCAGGGCATGTGAGTTTAAAGTCTCACCTCCCTGGTTGAACCACCTTGTAAGTGAGAAACCACAGAGTCATTCATTTTTACAAGAAGGCCAGATTTCTCAGTCGATATTCATAATAATGCATAAGGAAGACTTGGTAGTTGGTACCCTAATTCCCCAGGCTCAAAATCAAGCTAGCATGCTTTTACATTAGGAAAAAGAAAAAGAAACAATATTAATCCAATTAATCCAATCCCTCAGAATCAGATAGGATGTAAAAGTGTTGGGCCTCAGAATGCATAACTACATGTACAATCATACACTTGTTTAGTTTAATAGCACTCGCACAATCATAAAGCATACATGTACCGATCCATTATACCTCTTATCTGCACAATGCATCCATATCAATAATCCTATTGTAAATTCTATACCACTATTGCACTGTCTTCCCTTTTTTTTCATTTGCAAATTGACATAAAGGTCAAGTAATGACTACGCCCCAATTTGTATGAATACATATTTTTGATGACGGCAATAGTTTGTATTTTCCATTTGGTGCGCCTCTTTAGATTCCGTACACTTCCACACAAACAATTATTCAAATCAGAATCAAACGCCCCTAGGCCTTGCTTACTAAAAGAAATCTATGCAAACAGTACGCTCAATTAAAATATGCAATTCCATCTTTCAATCCAGACTGCATCTGAAAAACACTTGCCTCAATTTGGATTGTGATGGTCATGTAAGAAATACAGGGAGGAGATCATGATCATGCAATCATCTGTTCAAAATCAGAGGTGGAACATTTGCTTAACAGAGCTTGGAATAGAAACGCAGGAACCATGAAATATTACTGTTTTTTCTGTCATGTATGCAGTAGTTTGGAGTGGATTGTATGAATATAAGTGGAGCAATACAAAGAAGGAGAAAGGAATCTAGCAGTCAAACAAGTGGTAGATTTTTCCTGTTATCCTGTGCTCTATAATTTCCTTTTAAATTCATCTTTTGCAACATGCAGATAATTTAACACGAGCGCTTTTGCAAAAATACTGTACATTTTGTATTCTTTGCAGTATAGTGAAGAAAATATTTGATATCTGAAACAATTTTCCCTTTAAGTGCCAACAGCAAATCCTGCTGCAACGCATCTGGTCTAACATGTATGTACATCATGTACCAGATCTTGTCATAATTAAAAATCCATTTGTTATTTCTGCAGGTTCTTCTTGTGGAATACTCCATGTATTTGTATCAAGATAATTAATGAATTAGCAACCATGACTGCAATTTTCTAATAGAAATTATATTTGAAGAGGCGCAATGGCTCTGTAGGCATTAATCCTCATTACCACTCCCTTGGAGAGAACTTTAAGCCGTTGGTCCCCTGGTTCTTTACCAACAAGCATAGTGGTGTCGGGGTTGAGTGGATATATCACTGAACTGGATCACAAGGTCCGTGGTTCTTTGGCAAGACATTAATCTGCATTTTCCACACTCAATCCAGGTGAGGTATATGGGTACCTGGTAGGATTATTCCTTGAAATGCACTGTGCACTGATAATGGCTGCCAGAGCTAAAGCTAGGGTAATAATTTCCAAAGCTCTTTGGAAGTGCATACCGGTAGACGTTATTTCATAATGTATTGCACGCTATACAAGAAATTAATATTATTATTATTATATACATGCGTTCTTAGCAGTCAGCTAAAACAATCATCATACAAATCTAACAAGGATTAACAGATACATATTCTTTTGTTTTTTATTTTTCAGTATGGAGCCAGCTGAGAGCTCTGCCCCTAAAAGTCCTGTTGGACTGGGGGCAGGTTTCTTTGATTCTTCACATCTCTTTGGTAAGTGAAACATTCCTTGAATTGATTTAAATCCATGAAAAGCAAGATGATCTAAATAAGATATGCAAAGTGATTGCAGTTTTATAATTGTAATCTCATTGTAGTTTCCCACTATCCTTTACTTGTAATCCCTGCCCAAACTCTTGAACATTTGATGCATTTCAATAAATGTTTGGAAGAAAGTTTCAATTCTTAAAGATGAACATGGTCTTGCATGTTTTATCTGTTGATTTATTTTGAATATCAAGGTTACAATGCTTTGTTAATGATAATGTAATGCATCTATATGGTTACGATGTAACTATTTGACGAAAAAAAGGAAAAATCAATTACTTAATTTGCAATTAATGTTTTTAACAACTGACCTGAGGTTGGACTGCAAGTTTAGGGAAATGTCACAGTCCTAGATTTATGCCAAATTATCAAAATACACCTTGTGAATTTTTGTTGGCATGCTCTACAGAACTGCTCTGCACAATTATTTTCCATCAAGAGATTACTGTTTCATGATAACAAGTGTCATGTCATCTGTGAATAGGATGATCCTTAGAAGATAATGTAAATCAACATCACCGGGATGAGTCAGTTTCTTCTATCAGGAGAAAATTACAAGAGAGCAGAGAATGGGTCTGCTTCAAGAATGCTATCAAAGATATCTGCAACAAATCGTCGCCCGACTGGCAGAAGGGCATTAGTGCGAGCGACTCGAACACTACTTTTTTGAAATTATTCGCATTTAAAGATTTGTTTTATATTTAAACTGCTTTTCGTCCTGAAAAATGGTTTAAAACTTTAAAGACTAATAGAAATGTTATAGTAGAACACGACCACAATTTTTTCTCAAAAATAAGTCAGTTTTATAAAAGTTTGAGGCAATTTAGTGCTTATGCCCTTCTGCTTAGCGCTTCATTTTTTTAAAACTGAAATTCAAGTTAACTCCCTTCTGCCAGCCAGCCGACAAAATTACCAGAGCACTGCAAACCACCAAGAGATAGTAAACATTGTATTCACAAATTATCCCTGAGGAAATTTCACATCATCTCATCTCTTTTGAAGGAAAACTGTACTGTAAATATCATGGAATTTGATGGAAAAATTCATTGATGAATGGGAAAGGTTTCTGTTTTTTACGGCTTTGAAGGATAAAAATACAAGCCTTGGCCCATCACATAGAGAGTTGCGATTGATTTGCATTGATCGCAAGTTCTCCAATCAATCACAGAATGGCAAACTTCTATCTCTTTATTAAGTTGCAATCAGTGGGAATCAATTGCAACTTTCCAAAAGACGGGCCCAGGAATATGATACAGATATTATGCAGTAAACGGCTTTTGCCCAGCTTAAGAACATTACAAAAAATACCTTATAAAAAAAAATGCTTCAGAGCGTTCAGATGAAGAAATCGCTTGGAAAGCTCCTGTAAACACAAATTTTGTCTTACAACGAGATGATAGATAAAAGAAAAGGTATTTCAATAAGGAACAGGGGAATGAGTCTGTGTCAAATACACAATCGTTCTTCTCTGAATGAATGCCTAAATTGTTACGGAGATAATCACAGCCCCCTTTTCCTCCCTCCCTCCCTCCTTCCTTCTCTCCTTCCCTCCCTCCTTCCTTCTCTCCCTCCCTCCCTCCCTCCCTCCCTCCCTCCCTCCCTCCCTCCCTCCCTTCCTCCCTCCCTCCTGTATCATTATAAGATATCAAGTGCAAAGGGGTAGCTCATTCCAATCCAATCCCATCCCATTTCTCTGTCAGCTTTCATCTCTTTGTTGAAAGCTAAATGGCATTATGCGGGAGCAACGTGTGATGCAAACCTTTGCATAGCAATAGCAATCGAAATGTCAAAGTGGTACACAATGCATTTGCAAGTACATATAGAATGTATTATTGAATTGAAGTAGATAAACAATTTGCTGATATGATGTCAGAGACTCGGCTCTGTGTGTGTGTGTGTGTATTAGTACACGTACACGGAGATAGGATTTCAAGTGACATGACTGGAGATTCAATTGATTCTTCTGTCAATATTTATGAAGGATTAAAAGAGAGCTTGCATTGCATACGTGTTTTCCAGCATACATGTGTTATAAATGAATTTAGATTCACAGATGTAAATCTCATGATCAAGCCAATAGATGACTCTTTTTCTCTTTCATAAGCCATTTAAATTATCACTCTCCATTTAGCCACTTAATCCAGCTCTTTAAAAAGAGATGCACTGTTAGTTTTGCTGAATCTTTCATTAATGATTGGTTAAATTTGTGCATACATGTATGTAGGCCATCAGTTTTTAATGTATTACTGTGAAATTGTCACTACTTCAATGATGTGTACAAACATAAACATATCTCTGTTTTAGATTAATTTTAAAATCAGTACAGAAATTCATATACCGGTATGACCAATCACAGTTTCTAAAGTAAGTTTTTACATGTAGGTGATGAACCTTTCTCAAAACCAACAATTTTTTTTTCATGTGTATTTAGAGACAGCTTGTCCTGTTGTTTTAATCGCGATAAAATGTTTCCCCTCACATGCAGCTTGGTATCAGACTGTCATTCAATCAAACAAAATAAATCAATCAGTAATGCATATAATAGGAAGTTATGGAGTGTTGGCCTAGATGCCCATGATGTACATTTAAGGTTCATTCAGGTGTGATGTGACAAAGCCGCTGCATGTTTTTAATGACGTAAAATGTAGTACACTTCACAAATCATATTTCTGTATACATCTTAAAACATAGAGCTTGGTGAATAGACACAGTTGCCATTCATTTACATGCAAAAAACGTGCCATGTCTAAACAATCCTTTACATACTGTAGAAACCAAGATTGTCAACAAATTACAGAAACTAAATTGATTGATATTTTGACCATTACAGCACATCCCTTGTTTGCTGCCGCTGCAGCTGCCGCTCACCCCTCCACCAGCCAAGACCAGTTCTCCATGACACACATGCCCAGTGCCTTTTCCATGTTTGGGGCACACCCCGCCTTCTCCTCCCATCTCATGGGGGCGGAGTTTGGAGGCCTCGGGTCGCTAAGGGCAACTGCTTCTTCCCTAGGTGCTTCCACTTCAGGTTTGTGTACATTGCATCATTTTATTGGTCGTCTTGTTTAGTTATGTATTAATGAGTATTTCTTTTCTTTCTCCTTCTTGTCAGTGTTGATGTATAATTTTTCTTTTTGGGGAGTACCGGATCTTCAACAAAAAATGAGAGTATGAGACCATGAATTTTATGCCAGTTTACCGAGTTCTTACGCGACAGAAAAGTGCTTGTGAAATTACTGAGAATATTTTTGGTTAAAATGCATGCTTTTGATGGTTTTCTGTCATTGGTTTAAAGTCCCTCGCCAGCAGAAATCCATCATGCATATTCATGATGTAATGTTACCCAATTGGCTCTGTGCCACCTCTCCCCGGCCAATGAATGAGCTGGCTTCCCCTGCAACCATAGCAACCAGATAGTAGCTTGAATGAAATAGCTTGCCAGCCAGTGAGTGTGGTGTAGGAGTTGAGTGTGTGAACGTGTGGGTGGGTCCTAAGTTCAATGACCCATTTGTGTGTTGTGTGTGCGCGCGTGTGAGTGTGTGCTTGGGTGGGTGTGTGTGTGAAAGAAATAGTCTAGGGGGAAGCATGAATGAGTGAGTGTGCTGGGCACTTAACCTAAATGGAAGTCCTACAGCTGAGTCGAGCTAGTCTACATCACAGACTCAACTATGTCACGCTAGGAATGGAGTAAGTATTAGATAGCGGATGCCGTCACTGAGCATTGTGATAACCCATGGGCAGTGTTTGATATCATGACATACTAGGCGTGTGACAGTATTTCCTGACCCATTTTCTTGACGATCCAACAAAGCAGGATTTCAAAGCAGGATGCTCAAATCTTTTTTCTGAAATCCTTTTGCTGAATGTTTTGGCAAAGAGTATTTTAGTTTGGGACAATTTCATTCCTGTCTATGACTAACATTACATCAACATATATTTATTAGAAAAACTCATCTATTCTCATGAGGTGGGTTTTTATTAATAGAATACTTGTATGAACAAGCTGGTTTGGACAATTTTCTCTCAATGGAAACATACATAATTTGAACAGTACAGATGTATTGCATTTAGAGTTATTTGTGAGTGATCACTCGACAAATTCGATCTGTGCCGCAAGAACTAATGAATTGGCTTAGCAATAGTTAGCATTAACTCATTTATTCATTAATTTATTCTGCTACATGTACATTGC